>NW_022196912.1:22691507-22704326 GCF_008632895.1 Mastomys coucha | reverse complement strand
TATTTATCAGTTTACCTGGAATTAATTCTGTGTGTGGTGAAGATTGGGTTTGATTTTCTTTTCCATCTGTGGGTGACTATTTATGGAAGTTATTAGTATAATGACTACCCTAGAATGTCAGTTGTGGTCAGCTCATGATTGTGATGTGTCCCCATTCTAGAGGACATGCTTTGATGGGACCTTCCTGATGGTGTGTGCTGCTGTGTCCATTCTGACTTAGAGGTGGATGTGTTCCACTGGCACTTTCCATCATCACAATGGTTTTCTCCATGTATCTGTTGCCTTCCCCTGCTGTGTATGTATGTGTGTGTCTGTGTGCATGTCTCTGTGTATCTGTGGTGCATGTGTTAGTATGTGTGTGAGTATGCACATGTGTATTGCTATGCTTGGGCATATGTGTGTGTGTGTGTGTCTGCATGGGTGTGTCTGAGTGTATGAGTATCTGTGTGCTTGTGGATGCATGAGTTTGTGTGTCTGTGTGGATATGTCTGTATGTGTCTGTGTGTGTGATTGTGTGTGCATGTGTCTGTGTGAGTGTATGTGTGTGTGTGTGTGTGTCCTCTGACTTTATTCTCCACTGATGTTGTGTTGGTTATTCTGGATTCCTTTCATTCTCACATAAACTTTAGGATCATTTTGTTGAAATCCATATAGTTTAGGAAGCTCTGGTCTTACTACTGTTCTGTCTGTAAACACGGGCTCTCTTTCCACTTACTTATGTGACCTCCCTCTTCGTTTGTTTTCTGTGAAATTGATTACTTCCATTCAGCCATCATCGGAGAATATTAAATGGAAAGTTCTATAAATAAGCAGCTTGGAGGTTTTAAGTGTCACATTATTTTGAGTAGATGATAAAATGTCATGCAGGATGATAACTGTCATGCCTGGGACATGAGTTGTCCTTTTGTTCAGCATATCTGGGTATGTGTTACCTTCCTGTTGGTCCTTCATAATCCTCTGGTTACAGATTGATTGTCCAGGTCCTGTTTGTGTTGAGCTAACTAATTTCACTTAGTATATAAATGCTAAGGGTAGTATTACTAGTCATTTGAATATTAGATGGAAACCGCAGTGTATCCTTTTAGGTAAAAAGGTGAGTGTTTACTATAAGAGTCTGCTTATGGGGAGAGTCACATTGGGTGTGGGACTGTACATTCAAGGCATCCATGGGAAGGCCTAGGAACACATGGATGAGAGGACTGCTGCTGTGCACCTTCTCTGGCCTGTCAGGATGTTGTATCTTTTCTCATACAGATTTTGTACATGTTTTGTTAGATTTTTATTTAGTACTTAGTATTTTTGGTTATTTAATGTCAGAACCTCTCTTTATCATTCCCCTTTCCTACTCTCTCTGTCTCTCCTTCCCTGATCTTACTCTCCTCTCCCTAGAGAGTATCACCATGTAGCCCAGGCTAGCCTCAACTCACAGCTCTTTTTGTTAGCCTCCTGAGTGCCGGGATTGCAAAGATGCACTATCAAGCTCTGCTTGGTATTATAATCATCCTTGTATCTTTATACTAGCCTTCTCTTGGTTAAGTATTTCTCTGACATTTTTTTTTCTGTTGATTTACTTTCTGCCATAATGCTTTTAGAGTAGGATTTTTATCAGAAGGAAAAAAAAAAACCTGGCTGGGCGTGGTGACACATGCCCTTAATCCCAGCATTTAGGAGGCAGAAGCAGGTGGATCTCTGTGAGTTCAAGGCCAGCCTGGTCTACAGAGTAAGTTCTAGGACAGCCATTGCTACATAGAAAAACCCCAGCTGAAAAAAAATAAATATGGTTGTCTTTATCTTTTACTCTGAAAGCTCTATTCATTTTAATTTACTGTTATTACTGATGTATTAGCAATGTTCTCTATGCTGTTTTTCTTAGTTCCCATTCCATTTTAAATATTTATTTGTATGTGTGTCTCTGAGAGTGGATGAGCGTGTGTTGGGGGCTCTGTGTGCCATGGAGGTCAGAAGAAGATGGTGGATTCTTCAGAGTGCAGTTACAGGTGTTTCCTGTGTGCTAGGCTTGCTATGTAGGTGTTGGGATCTGAACTCTGGGCTTCATGATTGTATAGCAAGCTTTCCTAACCACTGAGCTATTTCCATAGCCCCTAATCCATTTTGGGTTTTATGTATTGTAAATGGTGTGTTTCTAGATAAGTCATAAATGGTGGTTGTTTTCTGTTTTTGTTGTTATTGGTTTTGTTTTGTTTTATTTATTTGTTGATGCAGCATCTTTATATAATCTTGGCTAACTTGGAATTACTACTTAGAATTTCTTGAACTCAGAAGAGTCTCTTCTCATTGCTTCTGCCTCCCAGAGCTGGGATCATGGTATGTACCACCATGCCCAGCTCTTGCCTCCTGCTTGACTTTATTCTGCAAGTGTTCCTACCTTTTCTTTTTCTGCACCATTTACTTCCCTACTGTGTATGAGCTGACTTCTGAATATGCTACTTAGCAATTATCATAGATCATTTAGTGTGCACACTTCACACTGTTTAAAGTCAATCATTCTTACCCCCTTCCTACACAATTTGAATCCTTAGAAGCTGAGATGTCTTGGTTCTGTTTTAGCACCCCTGTAAAGTAGACATCATTATAATAGTTTTTCCTATAATATTTTATTTCACTTCTATATTTACTCATTCATATTCATAACTTCCTGCTAGGAAAACATCGTTTTTGCCTGTGTATTCTCTTTTTGTTGTTGTTGTTTCTCTTTTGCGGTGGCATTTTTACTGGATGTAGAATTTTGGAATTTTCTCCCTATAGACAGAAGCTCTGGCTGCTGTCATTGATGAGAGGTCGGGTGTCTGACCAATCCTTGTTGTTGTAGGTGGTTTATCTTGCCTTTTTGTTAGTTTTTGATTCTTTGAAAGTGTCTTCCCGTTGTGCTGTGCAGTTTTATTAGGATATATGCATGTGGAAATTTCTTTTTGTTAATTCTGTTTGACACTCTGAATCTTCCTAGATCTGGAGATTGGCATCTAAGCAACTCTTGTGTCTGCCACAGCTTGTCCCTTTGATAACATGCCTTTAGTGTTATCCATTTCCTGTTTCTCTCTTCAACTGTGTCTATTCCACTGCTTGATCCAGCTGCCCCATTAATAGACATCAAAATATCTTCTTTTCTTTTTGCATATCTCACTACTGTTCATTTTTCTGTCTGCTCTCAAGCTTATCTCTCATGTCCTTAATATCTTAAGTGTTATCTATCACTGTGTGCTAACTAGTTTAATGTCTGAAGCTTTGCTGTGTCTGATTCCACACCCTGTGTCTGTTGATCCTGATTTATGATGTCTGCTCTCCTTGTGACTTTCTGATTCATTACTGAGAAATGCTTGTTTAATTAGAATTTTATAGATGGCAGTTCTTTGATACTTTCAGATATACTGACTTCTGCTGTTTCCCAGAAAGCTCTACCACTCCAGAACTACTTTACCTTACATTCTCTGCAGTATTTTTTTAATTATATAGATAGTATGAATTGACTCATGTCTACAAAATCTGAGTACAGTAATTCTAGCTATGAACTGATAAGAAAGCCTTTTTTTATAGAGGCAGGGAAGGGGGCATGGGATAGGGGGTTTACAGAGGGAAGACCTGGAAAGGGATAACATTTGAAATGTAAATAAAGAAAATATCCAATATCAAAAAAAAAAGAAAGCCTTTGTTTCATCTGGTTTCTTGCCTCAAGATAACATTGAGCACAAACTCCTTTGCTAGTGTCCCTCATACACCAGGCCTTTGCTCCTTTCTTCCCTGGGTCTTGTGTCCCCAATCAGGAGTCCAGTATCCAGGGAGCAAGGGGCAACTCTGTGGTACAAGATAAGACTGCACATTGGGTGCCTGGCAGCCTCTCCTGGCTTCTTTCTTTTTTATGGTTTGGCCTCTTTGAAATTGTACATTGTGGTCTGGGGTGTGTCCCTTATTGCGCACATGCGCATGTGCGCATGCGCACACACACACACACACACTCACATATACTCACACACACATGCACACACTCACACATTCATACATACTCACTCACACACACATTCACACACTCACACTCTCACACACATTCAAACACACTCACACACTCACTTGCACACACTCACTCACACACACACACACACTCTTTTAAAGTCTACCTTTTATGGAGTCTCTTAATCTTTGAACTTTTATGTATGGGGAGGGTACACTGAGGACCTCTGAAGTTTATTGTCCAGTATTCTGTTCTTGGAACATTTTTAATGACAGTTTAAAAAAATACCATTTTGTATGATTATCAAGATTGTAATATTTCATCATATTCTGAGTCCACTTTATCAGTGTGTGATTTGGTATTATTTGGTTTTCAAGAAATCTTACAGGAGAAATCTCTGAGAGTCATGTTGTGCTCATCACGTATCCCTGTGTGAGCAGAGCCTGATCAAGAAAGCAAAGATGAGAAATGGTCTAGAAATGTAACGTGCAGTTGTGTTTTGGGTGTTCATGTGCCTTCATCTCATTGTGTGAAGCTGTTCCTGGGGAGATGTGAACAGGTGTTTACTTTCCCTATGTAGAATGGACAACACACCAAAGTAAGATCATCAGGGTTCATCTTGGTGAACCAATGAGTTTTATTGAATATTATTTAATTACAGAAATATGGGTCAAAGCTTATTTTTTCTTATTTTTATTATTTAAATGCATTTTATACATCCAACATATTAATAATATTGAGTATTTTGAGAATTAAATAATACATAAAAAATTTGTTCGGGCTCAGCGGTTAAGAGCACCAACTGCTCTTCCGAAAGTTCCAAGTTCAAAGCCCAGCAACCATATGGTGGCTCACAGCCATCTGTAATGAGATCTGACGCCCTCTTCTGTTGTGTCTGAAGACAGCTACAGTGTACTTAGATATAATAAATAAATCTTTAAAAAAATTTGTTCAACTTTTATATTAATATCCTTTCATACCCTAAAAATCTCATTAATTAGTATTTAATACTATCCATAACTGAGGATCCTATATCTAATGTTGAATACTAAATTGTTTCTGAACATACAAAATGTTATGCATAGGAGTTAAGCATAGTAAAAGAGCATAAAATATTAAAAATGAATAAGAAATATATTCAAAAGCCCTTATGATACCACCTGACATAGTGGGAGAGTATTTAAAATTCATTATATATCTGTGTACATTGTCTAACAATCAGTTTACTTAAAAAAGATTATCAATGTTTCTAGGAGAGAAATTATTTTATCAGTAAGTATGTTTTAAAAATTTAAAAATAGCAAAAACTCTTTGAAGTTAAACATACAGAAAAATGCTAATTTCAAGCACAGTGAGAAAAATTATCAATAATATTTTTATGATGTTTGAACATGATTTTAATATTTTCAACTGTTGATATTCAACAGAATAGTTATTTTAAGATATATTTTGTTGTTATGTCTCCCTTTTCATTTCTGATTTTATTAATTTGGATACTGTCTCTGTGCCCTCTGGTTAGTCTGGTTAAGGGTTATCTATCTTGTTGATTTTCTCAGAGAACCAGCTCCTGGTTTGGTTGATTGTTTGTATAGTTCTTTTTTTTGTTTCTATTTGGTTTGATTAACCCTGCTGTCTACTTCTCTTGGGTGTATTTGCTTCTTTTTGTTCTAGAGCTTTCAGGTGTGCTGTCAAACTGTTAGTGTAAGTAAGCTCTCTCCAGTTTCTTTTTGGAGACACTTAGAGCTATGAGTTTTCCTCTTACCACTGCTTTCATTGTGTCCCATAAGTTTTGTTATGATATGTCTTCATTTTCATTAAATTCTAAAAAACTCTTAATTTCTTTATTTCTTCCTTGAGCAAGTTATCATTGAGTAAAACATTGTTCAGCTTCCATGTGTATGTGTGCTTTCTGTTGTTTTTGTTGGTATTTAAGACCAGCCTTAGTCCGTGGTGATCTGATAGGATGCATGGGATTATTCCAATCTTCTTGTATCTGTTGAGGCCTGTTTTGTTACCAATTATAAGATCAATTTTGGAGAAAGTACCGTGAGGTGCTGAGAAGAAGGTATATTCTTTTGCTTTAGAATGAATTTTTTTTTATATATATACACACACACACACATACACACACATATTACATATATGTGATATATGTATACATATATATGTATATATACACATATATGTATATATATATGTGTATATGTATATATATATATATATCACATATATATACGATTCATTTGGTTCATAACTTCTGTTAGTTTCACTGTGTCTCTGTTTAGTTTCTGCTTCCATGATCTCTCCGTTGTTGGGAGTGGGGTGTTGAAGTCTCCCACTGTTATTGTGTGGGGTGCAATGTGTGCTGTGAGCTTTAGTAAAGTTTCTTTTAGGAGTGTTGGTACCTTTGCATTTGGAGCATAAATGTTCAGAATTCAGAGTTCATCTTGGTAGATTTTTTTCCTTTGACCAGTATGAAGTGTCCTTATCTTTTTTTTTTTTTTTTTTTTTTTTTTTTTTTTTTGATAACTTTTGGTTGAGAGTTGATTTTATTCATTATTAGAATGGCTGCTCCAGCTTGTTTCTTGGGACCATTTGCTTGGAAAATTGTTTTCCAGCCCTTTACTCTGAAGTAGTGGCTGCCTTTGTCACTGAGGTGCGTTTTCTGTATACAGCAAAATGCTGGGTCCTATTTACATACCCAATCAGTTAGTCTATGTCTTTTTTTGGGGGGGATTGAGTCCATTGATATTAAGAGATATTAAGAAAAAGTGATTGTTACTTCCTGTGATTTTTGTTGTTAGAGGTGGAATTATGTTTATATGGCCATCTTCTTTTGGGTTTGTTGCAAGATTACTTTCTTGCTTTTTCTAGGATGTAGTTTCCCTCCTTGTGTTGGTGTTTTCCATCTATTATCCTTTGTAGGGCTGGATTTGTGGAAAAATATTGTGTAAATTTGGTTTTGTCATGGAATATCTTGTTTTCTCCATGTATGGTAATTGAGAGTTTTGCTGGATATAGTGGCCTGACCTGGCATTTGTGTTCTCTTATGGTCTATATGACATCTGCCCAGGATCATCTTCCAGTTTTCATAGTCTCTGGCGAGAAGTCTGGTGTAATTCTGATTAGACCTGCCTTTATATGTTGCTTGACCTTTTTCCATTAGTGCTTTTAAAACTCTTTCTTTGTTTAATGCATTTGGTGTTTTTATTATTATGTGATGTGAGGAATTTCTTTTCTGGTCCAGTCTATTTGGAGTTCTATAGGCTTCTTGAATATTCATGGATATCTCTTTCTTTAGGTTAGGGAAGTTTTCTTCTATAATTTTGTTGAAGATATTTATTGGCCCTTTGAGTTTGGAAACTTCACTCTCTTCTATACCTATTATCCTTAGATTTTATCTTCTCATTGTGTCCTGGATTTCCTGGATGTTTGGGTCAGGAGCTTTTTGCTTTTTGCATTATCTTTGACTGTTGTGTCAATATTTTCTATGGTATCTTCTGCACCTGAGATTCTTTCTTCTATCTCTTGTATTCTGTTGGTGATGCTTGCATCTGTGACTCTTGATCTCTTTCCTTTTTTATCTCCAGGGTTGTCTCCCTTTGTGATTCCTTTATTGTTTCTATTTTCATTTTTAGATCTTGGATGGTTTTATTCATTTCTTTTGCCTGTTTGATTGTGTTTTGCTGTAATTCTTTAAAGAATTTTTGTGTTTCTTCTTTAAGGGCTTCTAGCTGTTTGCCTGTGTTCTCCTGTATTTCTTTAAGGTAGTTATTTGTGTCCTTCTTAAAGTCCTCTATCACCATCATGACAAGTGATTTTAGATCCAAATCTTGCTTTTCTGATGTGATGATGTATCCAGGACTTGCTATGGTGGAAGAATTGGGTTCTGATGATGTCAAGTAACCTTGGTTTCTGTTGCTTATGTTCTTAATGCTTGCCTCCCGCCATCTGATTATCTCTAGTGCTTCCTGCCCTCACTATATCTGACTGGAGCCTGTCCTTCCTGTGATCCTGATTGTGTCAGAACTCCTCAGAGTTTAGCTGTCTCTGTGATTCTGTGATTCTGGAATCTTGTGATCCTGAGATCCTGGTGTGACCAAGCTCCTGGGAGCCTGGGAGCCTGTGATCCTGTGGACCTGGGCATGTTAGAGTACCTGGGAGTGGAGCTTCCTCTGGGTGTTGTGGGACTAGCTGCGAGGTTTGTGCCCAAGGTCTGCTCAGGGCACTGGATCAGACTAGAAGGAACCTGTGCCACTGGTCAGGTGGAGTTCCTGGTTGCCTGGGTCCCACTGGTCCCAGTTGCTCCTGGTGTTGGGGCAGATGTTGTGTCCTCCTCACCTCTGATCCTATGATCCTGTGAATGTTAGAGCACTTGGGAGTGGAGCTTCCTTTTGGTGTTGGGGCAATAGCTGCAGAGTTCGCACCCAAGGTCTGCTCAGGGCTGGGTGAAAGGTTAATTATAGGAGCAGAAGTGATCAGAGACAGCTGCATCACCCAAAGCCCACCCCAGCATGGGTGAGAGATGGTTCATGAAAGCTAAAAACTTGGGGTACAGTGCACAGCCTACAGGCAGCTCAATAGGCTAGAGGATGTTTTCTTCCTGCAGCTTTGTATCTTTCAGGCAGACTGGCTTTCAGGTAATAGGTCTAGTCTCTGTCTCTTCTGCCTGTGCCTTCTGAGGGAGGGACATATTGTATCTGGTCAGTTTCAGGGACTTCCTGATGGATTTGAATTGTTTACTTCCTGAGTAACTTCCCTACAGGATGGAGAATTTTTATCTTAGAAGAACTGCTACATAGCAGTTCTCCAGGAAAAAAACAAAAACAACCACCCTCTTGGTGTCATGGAGCTCTGTAGAAGTAATTAAAAATGACTTCACTGTAAAGGCTGAAAACATGTGACATATTTTCCTCTTCTATCCTTTACTCTCACATTTAGGTTTTAGGAGAAGTTTCAGCACAACCTCTGCTTCTTCTCAAAAAGAGATTAACAGGAGAAATGCTTTTGCCAAGTGAGTATTGAGAAGCCTGTGAAAACTACCTTTCAAGATGAGCATGCCGGATTCTGTGAAGGAAGAAAAGTGGAGTTTTGTATCGTATGCCCCGCTTGGTAGAATGTTAGCACCGTAAGAGAGAAGGTGTGACCGGTGTGTTGAGTTCTTCTTCCCTCCTTTAAAAGCCCAATTAAACATGTCACAAGTGGCTAAAAGCAGCCCATTGAGTGTGTCTTCTCTTCCAAGAGGTTAGTATGGCTGCTAATAGAAGCTGGAGGAATTCACATTGTGTTTTCATTGGGTGAGACAGGTTGATTTTGAACTCCTGTTTACTGAGCTAATCAGACCTAATTTAATATGCTCAGCCATGCATGAAAGAAAGAAAAAGAAATATAAGGCCTGTTTACATAAGGCACTCTCAGAATTAGTATGATTTTAAGTGCTTTGGCTTCCCGTAGTAGTGTACACTCCTCAAATCCATCACAGATTTGGAGTTTGAAATCAGTCTTCCTGCTCAAATAGCTGAGAGATTAAAGACAGTAACTTTATGCTCTGGTGCACTGGAGATATTCAAGGGCTCTTAGGCAGAATGGAAGGCAGAACTAAGAGACTGCTTGGAAAGGGGATTCTGAAGACAGGGCAGCGGGACCCGTGCGGAGGTTGGTGAGCAGGAGGATGACACAGAGACCTGAGGGAGGAGACAAGGCTGCTCCCTGGCAAGGACACAGGAGCAGGTCCCGTGCACAGTGTGGGCTGCAGACACCAGGAGCAGGTCCCGTACACGGGGTGGGCTGCGGACTAGAGGAGCAGGTCCCATGCACAGTGTGGGCTGCAGACACCAGGAACAGGTCCCGTGCACAGTGTGGGCTACAGACTCGAGGAGCAGGAGCAGGTCCCATTCAGGAGGTGGGCTGCAGACACCAGGAGCAGGTCCCATTCACGAGGTGGGCTGCAGACACCAGGAGCAGGTCCCATTCACGAGGTGGGCTGCAGACGCCAGGAGCAGGTCCCGTGCACAGGGTGGGCTGCAGACACCAGGAGCCGGTCCCGTGCACGGGGTGGGCTGCAGACACCAGGAGCCGGTCCCATTCAGGAGATGGGCTGCAGACTCGAGGAGCAGATCCCATGCACGGGGTGCGCTGCAGACTCTAGGAACACGTGTAAGGCTTACCTGCTTCCTATAGAAGTAACAAGAAATTGAGCTTACAGATAGATATATTTTTATGAGTTCTTTGAGAATGTCCCATGCACACAGTTTATTTTGATCACACTCACCCTTATTCCTTCTAGATCCCTCCCATACTCCCTTCCAAATTCATATCTTCTTAAATCCACTGAGCCTATTTTATATTCACATAAACTCATCTATTATCCCTGCCTCTGAAAATTCTCCCCCACCCCAACCAATGGTCCTTTTATAGTTTTCTGGCTTCATAGGTACTCCAAGTTAAACAGTTCTAAAGTTCCAGTGCTAGGATCTATATACAAATGAGAACATGTGGTATTTGTCTTTATGGGCCTGGGTTACCGTAGTGTAATGTTTTCCAGTTCCATTGACTTACCTACAAATTTCACAATTTAATTTTTCTTTACAGATGAATAAAATTCCATTGTGTGGGGTACCATATCCTTATCTGTTTATTAGTTGGTTGGTATCTTGGCTATTCACATCCTCACTACCATGAATTTAGCAACCAGACACACAGAAGAATGCTTCTTTGTAGTAGGCACATACCCAGGAGTTGTAGCTGGGTCCCATGATAGTTGTAGTTATAGATTTTTGAAGACCTACCTTACTGATTTCCATAGTGGCTGCACCTGTTTGAACTCTCACCAACACTGCATAAGGATTCATTCCCACAGATCTTATCCATCAAGAAACATGAAACTGGGCCGGGCAATGGTGGCTCATGCCTTTAATCCCAGCACTTGGGAGGCAGAGGCAGGCAGATTTCTGAGTTGGAGGCCAGCCTGGTCTACAGAGTGAGTTCCAGGACAGCCAGAGCTACACAGAGAAACCCTATCTCAGAAAAAAAAAAAAGAAAAAAGAAAAAAAAAAGAAACATGAAACTGGGACTTGGAGAGGTGGCTCAGTAGTTAAGAGCACTGGCTCTCTAGAGGGTTCAATTCCCAGCACCCACACAGCAACTTGAAACTGTGTGTAAGTCCAGTCCCAGCGGCTCTAATGCCTGCTTCTGGCCTCTGCAGGCACTGTACACTGTGACACATAGACAGACATGCAGACTAAACATCCATGCATGTAAAATACAGTAAACATTAAAAATAAATTGAAAATAATGAAACACAATAGTTATTTTAAGTTTTTATTTTGTGAATGTTTTACCTACGTTTGTGTCTATGTACAGTTTGCATGCTTGGTGCCAATAGAGGTAGAAGAGGGCATCAGATCTCTCTGAACTGGAATTACAGACTATTGTGAACCACTATATGGGTGCTGGGAATTGAACCTGGATCCTCTGGAAGAGCTGCCAGCGCTCCTAACTGCTGAGACTTTTCTCCAGCCCCTTCAAAGTAGCTTTAATTTACACTTTCCTTTTGGCAAAAAAATGGATGGTAAAGACATTAAAAAATATTTCTTAGCCATTGTGTTTTCTGAGAAATCTTTGTTCAGTTCCATTGCCCACATTTTAAAAGAGATGTCTATTTTCTGGGTGTTTAGTTTTTTGTTTTTGTTTTTTGTATATTCTGGATATTATACATATATATATATCAATTATATATAATTATATATATATCCATCCTTATATCATCTATCATCAATCTATCTCTATATATCTATATATTTCTCTCTGTCTGTCTGTCTGTCTGTCTGTCTGTCTGTCTGCCTGCCTGTCTGTCTGTCTCTCTGCCACCCTGTGGACTGCCTTTTCATTGGATTAACAGATTACCTTGTGATACAGAAACTTTCATTTCTTTTTTTTTTATAACTTTTATTGCATGAGATTAGAAAAGTTACATGATTTCAATTTATCTGAATTTGTTAACATTTAAAAACATTTTAACTAAATAGAATTGAATCACATTCTTGTTTCCCTTTTGTACCCCAACTCCTCCCAGAGACCCCCTTCAATACCTACAATATCTTTTTTGTCATATTCCTTAAAATTTATAAAATATTATAACAATAAAAATGAGTATTGTAAAAGTTGTTTGATATAAAACAACAATCAATTTAACAGTCTTTTATAGATGCTTGTCTACAGCAATACTGAAAATACATAAGTTTTTCTCAATATAAATTTTAAATAACTCCAAACATATTAACTGTATATTTCAAAATAATACATCACTACTAGTATTTTCTTAAATGAATGTAAATATATAAAGTCTTTTTGTTTCCTTGTTTGTTTTGTACCTAGTAGAGTTAAAAGTCTTGGCTCTTACTGTGGTACAAACTCAAAATAAGAACAATTTTTAGACATTGGATTTCATTGTAATAAGGCTGTATTTCAATGATCCTCACATCACCAAAGGATTTTACCTCCATTGTAGCTAAGCTGAGAGTTGACAGTTCTGCTGCGCCAAGGAATGAACTGTAAGCACGATTTTTGGATATGGACTTCCTGCTATGGTCAAAGCTATTTGACTTGAGTGAGTGTGTCTTTATTCTCAGCCCACAGAGAACAGGTTACATTCATTTAAGAAATGGTATGTGTATTAAGATGGTCTATCCATGAAGTCATTCACCAACTGTTTCAATGAACAATGCTTCTGCTTGGAGGGTGGCACAGACATTAGGTGAGGGTAAGAATTTGGTTCATTAGCTGAGGTAATTTGGAAAAGCATTCATCTCAGAGAAAGAGTAGCTTATAAAATCCTCTTCTTCAAACTTGATACA
>NW_022196912.1:22672774-22690603 GCF_008632895.1 Mastomys coucha | reverse complement strand
TTTTGTTGAAGATATTTACTGGCCCATTACATTGAGAGTCTTCACTCTCTTCTATACCTATTATCCTTTGGTTTGGTCTCAGTGCGTCCTGGATTTCCTGGATGTTTTGGGTTAGGAGCTTTTTGCTTTTTGCATTATCTTTGATTATTGTGTCAATGTTTTCTAAGGTGTCTTTTGCCCCTGAAATTCTCTCTTCTATCTCTTGTATTCTGTTGGTGATGCTTGCATCTATGACTCCTGATTTCTTTCCTAGGTTTTGTATCTCCAGGGCTGTTTCTCTTTCTGATGTCTTTATTGTTTCTATTTCCATTTTTAGATTCTGGATGGTTTTGTTCATTTCCTTCACCTGTTTGGCTGTGTTTTCCTGTAGTTCTTTAAGGGATTTTTGTGTTTCCTCTTGGGCTTCTAGCTGTTTACCTGTGTTCTCCTGTATTTCTTTGAGGGTGCTATTTATGTCTTTCTTAAAGTCCTGTATCATCATCATGAGAAGTGATTTTATATCTGAATCTTGCTCTTCCAGTGTGATGGTGTGTCCAGGACTTGCTATGGTGGGAGAATTGGGTTCTGATGATGCCAAGTAGACTTGGTTTGTGTTGTTTATTTTCTTATGCTTGCCCCCTGCCATCTGGTTATCTCTAGTGCTACCTGCCCTTGCTAAATCTGACTGGAGCCTGTCCTTCCTGTGATCCTGATTGTGTGAGAACTTCTCAGAGTCAAGCTGTCTCTGCGATCCTGTGATTCTGGGCTTGTTAGAGCACCTGGGAGTGGAGCTTCCTCTGGGTGTTTTGGGACTGGCTGCAGAGTTTGTGCCCAAGGTCTGCTCAGGACACCAGTCCAGAGAGACCGGAAGGAACCCAAGCCACTGGGCTGGTGGAGTTCCTGTGTGCCTGGGTCCCTCTGGTCCCAGTTACTTCTGGTGTTGGGACAGATGTTGTGTTCTCCACATCTTTGATCCTGGGCGTGTTAGAGCGCATGGGAGTAGAGCTTCCTCTGGGTCAATTTTCATTTCTTGCAGTTACACTTGTTGATTGTTGGTTCCCAACAGGAAGTCCTCACTTCAGCCCCTGTTCTGAAGCACACACTGTTCTCTTCCTTCCTAGCATTTTGTGTGTTCCAGTTTAACGTTAAGATCTTTGATCCATTTTGGAATTGATCTGTGTGCAGGGGATGCAAGAAGGATCAACTTTAAATCTTTGTGTGAACATCCAGTTTTCTCAGCACTGTTTGTTGAAGATACTGTCTTTTCTCCAGTGTGTATTTTGGCATCCTTGTAAAAACCCAGATGGCTGTAGGTACAGGGGCTTGGATATATCTGGATTCCTGGTTCTACTGCACCTGCTCAGTGTGTCTGGCTTTGTGCCAATGCTGTGTGTTTTCATTGTGGCTCTCTAGGATAATTTAAAGTCAGGAATGGTGATACTTCCAGCAGAGTTTTTATTGTTCATGGTTGTTTTGGATATCTAGGGTCTTTTTTTTTTTTTTAATTTCCATGTGAATTTTAAGATTGTTGTTTGTTTTCAGTTTCAATTTCTGCTTAGAATTGCACTGGAATGTCTAAGTGGACTGCATTGAATCTGTATATTACTTTTGGTGGGATAGCTGTTCTCAGGATATTAATCCTGCCAATCCATGAGCATGAGAGGTCTCCCCATCTTCTCTCTGTTTCTTCAGTTTCGTAAGGTTTTCAGTGGGTGTGGCTGTCACAGTCAGGTTTATTTTGGGTTGAGTTGTTTGTTGACTTGTGAATGTGACTGTTCCTATGATTTCCTTCCCAGGCTGTCTTTAATAGGAAGGATGTTGGTTTTGATCCTCTAATGTGCAATTCCCCACTTTGCTTTATGTATTGGTCAGTTCTGGGAGTTTCCTGGTAGAGTCTTTGGGGTCCTTCATTCCCAGAATCATGTCATCAGCAGATAGTTATACTTGTTCATTTCAGTTAAAAATCTAGTGACCATTTTGATAAAAACTGGAGAGACAGGGCATGGAGGGAACATAAACAATAAAGACTAGGTATGATGAACTGGAAGCCACCATCCTGTTAAGTGAAGAAAAATATGAAGCATTCCCACTCAGATGAGAATACAAGGTACCCACTTTCTCCTCCTGTTCAGTCCAGTGCTTCAAATCCTAGCTGGAAGTGCGCTTCTGTTGAAAACACAGTCATTCTTTAGAATGAGTCTTGCCTATGGAGCACGAGGTGCAGTCCTTTCTGATTACTGTCTTTGGGAGCATTAGGTTTGGGCACTGGCTGTAGGAGGAAGTCTGGCAGGACTCAACCACGAGCCGGCTGGATGGTGCTGCAAGCTTGCTGGTGTGCTAGTGTTTGCCTGGAGGAATCTATTGGAGAGGGGGTTGTTGATGACTGATCAATGTGGTGCTACTTATTCTTAATTATTCATATGGAAATAAGTGATACCTTCAGAGCAAATGTAGAAAATAGAGACAGTGAAATTCCTGGCTTGTGTGAGGCTGAAATTTATGAGGCATCAGGCACATGGTGAGTGTTCAGAAAATATAGCCTATTGCCATGATTTTTCTGAAAAACGTCACCATCTTTTTCAAGCTACAAAAAGCATCCATTTGGTATGAATTTGGAGACCAAGGGAATGGATGTTTTGTGTAGGACTCGAACTCATATGTTGCTTTTGTGTATTCAGTAAAAATTTGTTTCTGTGCATTGCAGTTTGCATTTGATGGGATAAATAATAGTAAATGTTTTGATTCTATTCACTTCCTTTTTTCCTTTTGCCCCTCTTTCTTTTTTGAAATAGTTCTTCATATTGTCCAGGATGGCCCTGAACTCCTGATCCCCTGACTCCAGCCCCCTGGCTGCTTGTCTTACAGACATAAGCCACCTTGCCTGGCTCCTTATTTTTTGTTTTAAGGCAGAGTTTCACCATATAGCCCATGGTGGCCTAGACTTTCCAAGTGAGAGGGCATCAGTGTCTGTTATGAATATCAGGGTCAGCTGCCTCCTGTGGATAGAGAGAGGTGTCAGTGTTGGTGGAGAGGGGATGCTGGGGGCAGTACAGGTAGGGGAGGAGCCCTGGGGGTCAATGTGGGTAGAGGAAGGGGCCCTGGAGGCAGTGTGGGTAGGGGAGGAGCCCTGGGGGCAGTGTGGGTAGGGGAGGAGCCCTGGGGGCAGTGTGGGTAGGGGAGGACCCCTGGGGGCAGTACAGTCTCAGGCCTGTTTTCTTCCAGTCAGGAAGGTGGCAGGTGGTAAGTGGTACCTACACTGTAGGAGATGCTGTGTTGTAGAAGGGCAGGAATGGTATGCAGCAGAGCCCAGACCCTCTCCTGCTGGCAGAAGGGAAGGTAAAGAGTCCATGGGAAAGACTTTTTATCTAAAATTTATTTTCTAAAGTTGTAGGTTTTAAGATATGTTTGCATGTAAAAATATTTTAAAGTGAAATCACATTCAGAATAACAGTTCCTTTCCTTTAACTTACTGATACTAATTAAAGTTATATGTATTTTTCCTAATTGTTTACTGACCCCCCCTCGTGTGTGTGTGTGTGTGTGTGTGTGTGTGTGTGTGTGTGTGTGAATATATATTTTTATGGGTGTTGTTAAAAGTTTCAAAAGAGAAAAACTTTTAGAAACTGGAAGTATATTTCTAATATGGCTATTTCCAATTTTAAAATTATAATTTCAAAAATAAAAAATTCCAAATGTCCTTTAACTGTAAGAATGGAAACTACCATTTATATTTAATTAAGGAGAAATGGTGACATTAAAATAAAGAATAATACCTTGTGACAGTAAAAAAAAAAACAAAAGGAAAGGGCATTCAGAACAAGCTTTCTACCTATAATTAAGATTTTTCTGAGGGCTAAGAAAGTAAAACTCAAATAAAATCAACTAATACTTAACTGCTCAAAAATAAAAATAAAATAAAGTGATTATCACAAACTTTTCTTTTTTGTAAGTTAAATGAATGTGGAAGTGGAAGCAGGAACAGATGTGGAAACTGCATTCCGTGACTCTAGTACCTAAGTCCAATTCTTCCTTTCCCTCTGGACAGGACCAAGACCACCCTGCGCCGCAGCTGGAGCAGTTCCACCACGGCGGGTGGTCTGGAGGGGACCGCGAAGCTCCACGAGGGGTCTCAGGTCCTGCTCACGAGCTCTAACGAAATGGCTACGGTTAGGTATGTGGGTCCCACGGACTTTGCCTCGGGCATCTGGCTTGGACTGGAGCTCCGAAGTGCCAAGGGGAAAAATGATGGTGCCGTGGGTGACAAGCGCTATTTCACCTGTAAGCCAAACTACGGAGTGCTGGTTAGACCAAGCCGAGTGACCTACAGAGGGATTAGTGGGTCAAAGCTCATCGATGAGAGTTGTTGAGTTCACTGTCTAAAGCGTTAAGCTCCTCTGAATATGTATATGTGCTAGATAAAAATAGGGTCTAGGGCGAAGGGTTTACTTTACTTAGCTATTATGTGAAAGCTGAAAATAGAGAATTTTCATAAACATCTCTAAAGGAATACAAGTATGAACTTTGAGGGTCATGGTTCTTTTGAAAATAATTTCAGAATAGGCACTTTTTTTTTTTTTTTTTTTTTTTTTTTTTTTTTTGGTTTTTTGAGACAGGGTTTTTCTGTGTAGCTCTGGCTATCCTGGAACTCACTCTGTAGACCAGGCTGGCCTCGAACTCAGAAATCCGCCTGCCTCTGCCTCCCAAGTGCTGGGATTAAAGGCCTGCGCCACCACCGCCCGGCAGAATAGGCACTTTTTAAAAAAACTTTAGGTCCCCCCCAAAATTTTGGGACTCAAAAAAAAATGTGCTACTTAGCAATATGCTGTGGTTATTTTGCCATTCAGCTTCGTTTTTTGCACATGGTGTTACGTTCTTTACAGAGTGAAAGTTTTCACCAGCAGCTTCATGATGGTCACATGACCTGTTTCCTGTCCAGGTGTTCTGGAATGTTCCTTTCCATCCTCTATGGTTTGTTACTAAAAAGTACCTAGAGAGCAGGCACTAGACAACTGGTGTATCTTTTATATTTTTGGTAGGCTCACTTGCCCTTTGGGGATAGGCTTCTGTGAGCAGTTAGAACCTGGGTGAGCGCTGGGTGATGTCTGGCTGTGCTTTGCACCCATTGACAACCACGGAGATTCCCATCACCTTAACCTCTAACTGGCTGGCTATCAGAGCTGAGCGTAAGCATGAGTCTCCTGACTCAGTGCATGCCTCAGCACACAGTGTGCTCTCAGGTTTCCCTTCTGCCGCTCGACTGCCCCACCCGAACGCACTACAAGAGACTTGTAGTTAAACTTGTGAACTCAAGGCAGAACCTTTTTTGCACACTTAATTTAACATTATAAGTTTGTTCCCAACATGCACAGCACTTTTGAAACATGATGCACTTTTTACTTTTTGAAACTTTGCCTTCATTTCCTCCTGGGATATAAAAAACTTTAAAGAAGTATTTCACAAAATAGAGTAAATTAAAATGTGTTGGGCAGGGTGTGTTATCCGTGTGGATGCTCGTGCTGTCTGGGCTTGGGGTGGGACCGGGAGTTAGCTGTAGCTGCTGAGTTATGCCCACTACACAGCTGCAGAGTCATGGCTGGTCATCCATTGTCTTGAGCACATGTTAAGCTTCATGATAGTGATATAATAATGTTACACATTTGTCTCCTGTTCTGTATGAAGTTTCTGTCCTGCTACATGTAAAGATTTATCCACTATTGTAAATATTTAGACTTGAAACTGCCACACTAACATTGGAACAGTTTGCTTTATGAAATTAAAAGTATCCTTTCAAATGGAACTTGCTTTTTGCCTAGACATATACTATGCTGAACTATTTTGCAATATACTATCTTAAATCTAAATCTGGTCACTTTGTTGCCTTTTTTAAAAGTGTGGCATTTCAAATAGAGTTATTTTCCTGAAATATATTTGCAAACTCAAGCTGCTTTATAATCAAGGAATATTTTTATTGATTGAAAAAAATGACTGCTGCAATTCAAAAGTGAACTTATTTTATTATGTAGGTGATTTCTTAAGAGCTATTTATACCATAATATAAAATCCACGACTGTAGTGAGCCTGGGAGTCTGTAGTTCTTCCTGTTAATAATATTCAACACTGTATGTTAGAGACAGCAATGCCAACATTGATGTTATTTTTGAGGTAAAAAGTTCTTTTCCCATCTAGATGGGGATTATTAAATCCATATAATGTATATGCTTATGTATGCTACATGTACAAGTTAGGGATTTCCTTTTGTGTTTTGCTTATTAAATGTCATTCAGATTCACTTCTTGAATACTAATAAAGAGGGAAGCTGTTGGAGCAGTGCTGTCTCTTTTACCCTTTCTGGAGCTCTCTTCAGTGTCTCAGGGTTTGTGTGCTCTGAGCTCCCACCCCCATCATAAGGGCTCAGAACTGACCTGTCCTTATAACAAAGAGTCTTAAAGGTCCTTCTTCCCATGCATTTATGCAGTGTAGTCTGGTCATATATCTACACCCCACTTGTAGCTCATCTCTGACACCTTCACCATGGCTTGCTTGCTTTATTTATTTATTTATTTATTTACTTACTTACTTACAATTCACTAATTCTAATTAGCAGTGCCCATATGTGTATGGGTATAGGGCCATCTACTAGAACACACCCTCCCAGGAGCTACCCTCTCAAAGAAAACTGATGGCCCCCAGCAGCCATCAACTGCCAGTAGCTCCTCGCCTGGCAGGGGCAGGGGGTGAGAGGTGGGAGGTGGGGGTTGGGAGGGTATACTGCCTGGTTTTGTGTGCCAACTTGACACAGGCTGGAGTTATCACAGAGACGGGAGCTTCAATTGGGGAAATGCCTCCATGAGATCCAACTTTGGGGCATTTTCTCAGTGATCAAGGGGGGAGGGCCCCTTGTGGGTGATGCCATCCCTGGGCTGGAAGTCTTGGGTTCTATAAGAGAGCAGGCTGAGCAAGCCAGGGGAAGCAAGCCAGTAAGAAACATCCCTCCATGGCCTCTGCATCAGCTCCTGCTTCCTGACCTGCTTGAGTTCCAGTCCTGACTTCCTCTGGTGATAAACAGCAATGTGGAAGTGTAAGCTGAATAAACCCTTTCCTCCCCAACTTGCTTCTTGGTCATGATGTTTGTGCAGGAATGGAGACCCTGACTGAGACGGGGGTATGTGGCCCCTCCCTCACTTCTTCTGGCTTGATGGTGTGCAGACAGACGCAGCACTGGTTGTGACATGTCCAGAAGATTCATGCTTTTTACTCATCAAGAATTATGATTTTAGCCACCCTTCTTTAGCATCAATGAGGAGTTGCTCAAGAATGTGATTCTATGGTTTGGTAAGGTCACTTGCTCTTCCTTCCTATAGTTCACACATCCAGAGCAGGATGGAATACTTTGAATTTTAGTTAAAAAGCCTAACCTTTTCTTTGTTATTGTTAGGAAGTTGTGAGGGGTGATTTTTAGTGTCCATAATGTTCTATTTCAAGTGATCCACTTATTTTACAAGTGAAAGTGGACTCAGAAAGTCTCATGCCCATTATTCCTCCATGGTCCCCCCCCCCACACTTCTCAAGCTGCTCACATACCTCATACCCCATGTTTCACTGTTCTCTGAAAGACTCGCCTTTAAGCTCATTTCTCACTCTGGCCCTGGACTGAGGGGTAGACTTTGCTAGCTTAGTTAATCAGTTCATCCACATACCTAGGACAGTCCTCGGCACCTGCCTGCTGCTCCACAAAGCCTATTGAACAAAAAGAGGCATCGAAGGCATTGATGGCATAAATGCTGAGTGTCACAGAGGTGACACTGAGAGATCAGGTCACAGGACAGGCTCATTTTACTAGACAGGAGGGAAGAAGACAAGAAAGGCTCCTGTGCAGTGTCCCAGCTCTGCCCTGTGTCTTACTCACCTTTCTGCTGTTGTGATAAAACAGTGTGACCATGGCAACTTATAAAGGAAAGTGTGTATTTGGGCTTATGGCTCCAGAAGGACAAGAGTCAGTTACCATCATGGTGGTAGAGAGACATGCAGGCAGGAACAGGAAACTAAAGACTCAGTCTTTGGTAGCAAGCTTGAAACAGAACAAATGAGCAATAGACTGAGATGTTAAGCTGTCACTCAAAACCCTCTCCCAGTGACATACTTCCTCTTACAAGGCTGGACTTCCTAAACCCTCCCTCAAACAATGCCACCATCTGGAGACCAAGTATTCAAATACATGAGCCTATGGGGGACATTCTTCTCCAAACTGCCTGGAGGAGGGGGAAGTAAGAGACAAAGATGCTGAAGTGGCAGAGGGAAGGAAGGGGAGAAGACAGATAGGGCCACTGAAACAGTGTCCTGTCTGTGATGTGACCAGTTTAGATCATGGTACTATGTCATTCTCATGGAGAGAGAGTGAACTGTATGCCATCAAAGCACAGACATGTAGGGGCAATGTTGATGCTAAGGTCCTGTTCTCCAATTGGTACTTGATCTGTCAGTAGAGAAGCCTTGGACAAGTTGCTGAGTGGAAGGGATAGGTGGGACTTCCGGGTCCCAGGGGGAAAACAGAGAAACTCAAGGAGAGGAGAGAGAGAGTTCACCATGCTTCTGATAAAGAAAAGTTGATCAGCTTATGTGAGATCTTGAAACAGAGTGGCCACACAGGCCACTCCTACAGGCAGGGAATTGTTTAGTAGGGACTGGATTCAACTGAGCAACTAAAGTTAGGGTTGGTGGGAGGTGTAGAGTTAAGAATATTGATAAGGGCACACTTTTCCAGCTGGGAGATAGTGGCACCCAGCAATTGTGTCAGAAGGTAAGTTAAAAATAAGCAACCTATCTGAGTGTGTGTCTTTTATCAGTGGATTCAAGTGAAGCTGGGTGGGGGCTGGTAATACAATCCATTTCTGGAGTTTAGGCTGGGTAGCAATGCTACACACAACACTAAACACATTGGTCTCTAATGCTAAATAATTTCATTTTAGAGTTTGAGTTTGAGGCTGTTTAGTATTTGTACTAATTAGCTGGGCAGTGGTGGCGCACACCTTTAGTCCCAGCACTTGGGAGGCAGAGACAGGCAGATTTCTGAGTTCGAGGCCAGCCTGGTCTACAGAGTGAGTTCCAGGACAGCCAGGGCTACACAGAGAAACCCTGTCTTGAAAAACAAAACAAAACAAAACAACAACAACAAAAGAATTGTGGTAGTAGTACTTAAATTCATTGATCAATGGCTAGAAACATATCATGTTAGGATCATTTTAATTGAGAAACATTACTGAGTAATTTTAACTATTGGTTGGACATTTGCTACCTAAGTGATTGACACAGAGACATTCAATATATAGTACACCATTGTGAGCCCATAGAAAAGTTTAAAAATACATTATGCCCTTTGCTCTATTATATTTTCTTACTTATAATACAAGTATACTTGCTTATATTGTCATATATTTTTAAATTAAGGTCCTTTGGTATATCAGTCCTCATTTATGATGTAAGAAGCTTGACTATACAAAAGTCATTTTTTTTATTTCTCTTTGTGTTTTTTATTGATTAAGTTATTTACTGTACACCCAGATTGCAGCTTTACCTCCCTCCTTTCAGTCCTCCCTCTCCTCATCCATCCTCTCATCTACCCCTCCTCCCCTTCTCAGAAAAGGGGAGGCCTCCTGTGCATACCAGCCAGCCTTGGCATACCAAGTTGCAGTAAGACTGGGTGTGTCTACTTCTACTGAGGCTAGAGAAGGCAGCCCAGTTAGGGGAAAGGGATCCAGAGGCAGGCAGTGCAGTCAGACGGCCCCTGCTCCTGTTTTAATGTCCCACATGAAGATCCAGCTACACAACTGTTACATATGTGCAGAGGACCTAGGTCTGTCCCATGTCTCTCTGGTTGGTGGTTCAGTCTTCATGAGCCCCAATGGGTCTAGGCTAGTTAATGACTACAACAGGATCCTAGCATAGCTGTCACCAGACAGCTTGTGGAGCTGATGCAGAGACCCACAGCCTAACATTAAGTGGAGCTGGATAATCCTATTGAGGGCGGGGGAAGGATTGAAGGAGGTCAAGTGTCAAAGATACCACAAGAAAATTTATGGGATTAAAAGTCTCGTGGCTGGGCTGACCAAGCTTATTGGATGTGTTAAGATTCCACAGTAGTGTGGTTTGATGCCTTTACCTAGGCTTAAAAAAGTTTGTTACAATTTTTATGAATGCTTTGAAACTGAGTGAGAAATATGCATATAGGGAGATTAAGGTAGACAGGCCCACGTTTCTGCCATTAAATGAAGTTTCATTATGTTTGATGGAAACACATCTTTCTGTTTTCTCTCTTTGTCAAGGGAGAAGCACCGAGGGGTGGGGGTTTTCCTTTCATCTTTTTCCCTGTCTGTGAGTAGAATTGCCATAATGAGGAACCAGTGGTGAGTCCCATCACCCATTTTATTGAACTTTTTCCAATAAGAACGTGTGGTTGTGGTGTGCTGAGGAAAGCCTTGGGTGTTTAAGATATTTTTGAGTATTGGCAGCTATTGGTTTAGACATAATCTGTTCTTACTGATCTCCAGTATTGTTGCACAAATGCTCACAAGTCTGCATTAAGTTCACCATGTAGATTGCACAGCTGTATAGCCTGATAGGCTAGCTAGGATGAGTTTGATCCTCAGATGGGGTGAGTTATCAGTTCTTTCACCTCGATCAATGAAGTCAAATAGAAACTCTCAGAAGTCTGCCTGCCCTGTGCTGAATTTGAACTTCAGCATTTCTAAAGCTTAGGGCTTTGAACGTCTGATGCAGTGTGTCCCTGCTCTGTGTCAAACTGAGGGAAACTGAGCCCTACCTATTCAGCCTCAAAGAGCTCTACAGCTTTGCCCAACTGCGTTTGTCTCACTGAAGACTGTGAGCTAATTACTATTTTTTACATAGCAAGTCAAATCAGACTGACAGGAAATGGAATCATGTTAAAATTATATGCCTAGCTTCAAGCCATTCTTATCCTCCCCACAGTGCCACTGAGGGATCCATGCTAAAACCCAGCCAACAGTGGCAGTGGCAGTGGCTCTGACAGTACTCAGAGGATTCTGTCCTCTTCTATGGGGAAATGCCCTCCCCCGATGGATTCTAGAGTGAGTTTGGACAATCATTGCAAGTTTCAGACTGAGGGTGAGAGAAGGGAGGGTGCTCTGTGTGGGAGACAGAGCAGAAGAGAGCACTGCAGAAGGCTTCATCCCAACATGCTGATGATGCCGATGAATGTGGGCCTCTTATAATCCCAGCGCACATCCCAGTGGGCCATGAGTGTTAGTAAAATGGCTGGGGTTCCCCCATGCTCTTTTCTTTTTCTCGAAGGGAATGGAGGTTAGGGAATTAAGATTGCCTTGAGAGTCCTGTGATCTCCCTTCACGTGCCTTGTGGTGACAAAGGAAAACCTCTCGTCACGTTCAGCTTCATTTCTTTTATCACCGTCACCAGCTGCTTATCAGTATGTACACGAGGAAAACGAGTTTCTGTGTCTACGTGACTTCTTTTGAGGACTTTGAAAGTCTACATAAATAATACTTTGAAAAGAAAGTGAAATAGATTTGATTTCTTAAAACCAAATATCAGGTATTTTAAGTTGTAGGAAATTCACCCTACAGCCTTCCTACCTTTGTGGGATGTTGTTGTTGGCTGTCCTCTGGAGTTTCATTTCCAGCTACGCTATAAAGGAACGCCATTGAAAACAGGCTTTTAGCATTTGCTACCCAAAGGCATCTAAAAGGAGGAACATTCTAGTCCTATGGTATCGAGGGAGGAGACTCCTCAATAAATGCCCCGTCTTCAAGAACACTTGTTGACAATGCCGGAATTCAGACGCCTCCCTATGCAAACATACTGGGCTTTGCCACCTCTCTTTGAGATTGGGCACTAAGAAATCAAATTGACCACTGCCAGTGCACCAGGATTCTCATCCCCAGTCCAGCTGCAAGACTTCTGGATGCAGGAAATATTAGAGATGTGAGTGAAGTTATGCTGAAGGTGTGGTGGTTATCAGACATGGCTAATAGTCTTGTCCACCGTGTGGCTTGCAGGAAGTCATCTGGGCCCACTTCAGCTCACTAATGGTTTTATGATTTTGACTAGGAAGGGGAAAAGTGAGCGGAAGCTGACCCTTCTAGTCTGCTTGAAGATTACATATAACTTGTCTCACTAGGGTTGAGCCCTGAATTCATTATCTTTGGCCCTAAATGATAACTCATAAGGTAAAGGATACACAGCTATGCTCAGCAGATTATGGGCTGATCATTAGGGTTCACCTGGCCTAGGTGAAGTCTCATAGATCAAACAGTTGGGAGTTGGAAGGATCCCTTGAGACCAACCCCTTAATTTTTTTCATGGGTTTTCCCCCCAACTTCTTTGAGATGGTCTTTCTTGCATACTTCAGACTAGTCTTCTGCCTCAGGCTCTTCAGTGCTGGGATTAAAGATTTGTGTCATCATGTTTGGATTCCTTAATTTTTAAAAGGAGGAAGTTCCAGTCTCTTGCCTGAGTGACCCAGGTGGGTAATCGCTGTCTAACACGATACCTAACCGTGGCCTGCTCGCTTGCAGTTTGTGGAGCAATAGATGAGTGCTAAACCATACCTTGGGACGTCATCATCTGAAATTGATATTTATCTCTGTTGGCAAATCGCTTCCTTACATTGTAAACATCTATAGGAAGATCTGATAGTCTAGCTGCTTAATAAGAATTCACATTTTAACTGACACCAGCTGACAGGGGAACATGGTAGGTAACTGTGGGTGGGTGAGTGTTGCCAGGGAAGTCCTGAGGGAGTGAGGAGAGAGCGTGCAGGGTGTCAAAGAGGGAGTCGATTTGGGAAGAAAGTGAAAATAGGCCGCAGCTGTAGTTTTCAGAGCATAGCCTGGTGACACCACTGTGGCAAGTGAGGGGGGCACGCTTGTGTTACATGTGTCGTGCCACAGAGAGAACAAGTTTTCTGTCCTAATTCACAGAACTTTCATTCTGCCCCAGTAATTTTACGTAATCACTCCGTTCCTGTCAAACTGAAGCGTTTCCAGCTTGGCTAGAGTTTGTATTCAAGGGTGTGTTAGAAATTAAGTATACCTGCTTCAGGGAACCAAATGGAAACAACCTCAATAACAGCCTCCCCGTCATTTCTCAGTCATCCTCTCTCATTTCAGGATGTCGTGTCAAGGAATTCAGGAACACTGGTTTGTATGTGCGTGAGTGCAGCCCGGGGAACCATCTGCTGTTGGGAAATTAGTGAAGTCAGATTGTGGCTTCTTTAGGGACTCATTAAAAAAAAAAGCATTAGCTAAAGACAGATTGACAACACTTCATACAGCACTGGGAATCTTGCCCTGTTTTGTTTGTTTGTTTGTTTTTTGTCTTTTTAGGGCTATAAAGCTCAGGGGGGCTTTTAATCCTGATGTATTATTGGAGAAAACCTATTAGTAGCCAGTCATTAGAATTGCTTACAGGTGTGTCTTGTGGATTTAGATGGAAAAGCCCCACATTTCCAAATAATAAAATTAGCCTGCCATTATGTAATATTTTACTGCCCTAGGGTTCACCAAATATGTGAAAATGACTAGTTTAAAAGAGCCCCTTAAGCTGATGAAAGAGCTTCCTTTCTGTGACACTTGTCTTCAATTCCATGGGAGTTCAGTCTTTACAGTCTTCTCTTGAGCCCAAAAGGAGCCAGTCAAGATGGCAGTCTTGTGGCCGTCATCAGACAAACGGTAGATAAAGGGAAACCTTAACTCCAGTGGGAGAGCCAAGAGTCCTCAGTGTGGGTAGGACAGCCAACCCCACAGTATCTGAGGTCTACCAGAGTGCAGGACGGCTGCTTGCAATTTCATACTTATGATCTCCCAGGGGTACCAGGGCAGGGGCATTACTGTCCTTTTGTACATGGAGATGCCCCCAAGTCGATTTAACTTCAGATAGCCAGGACTCAGACAGCCCTTGGTGCGAGAGAGTCTACCCTCGTCTGCTAAGCAGAATGTACTGTTTAAAAACAGATGCTGCATCTCTCTTTTGATTTGATATACAGAGGTGTTATATATTAACAAGCTGGTCATTCCTCATGGATTGCCAGTTTCACAGAACAATCACGACCTTCTTTATAGACATAGAATACAAATAATTATCCTAACTTATGGTTTGATTAACATGGCTCCTGCAAGCCTTAATTGGGCCCGTTCACACATCCTAAGTGGAACTTGCTACCATGGCTAATGAATGTATTAGAGTCCAGCATCTGTATAGATGGCCATAACCATATGGCTGGCACAATACGTAGTGGACAGTAGTCCAGCTGGATTCATGGTACCGAGGGGTCACACCAACTTCAATGAAACATCCTCTGTCATCATGGCTCAGTATGGAGTTGTTTATTTACTTATCCATGTACACAGGCTTGAAGGTTTGACCATCATTTACGCGAACATTGATACCAATAAAGACAGAAAAGCAACAAATCCATCAGTGGTAGTAAGGCACAACCTGAATCTGTAGATTTTTAGAGCAGAAAGGGACAAAATTCCCCCATTAAGGACAGAGCTCACTCTTCAGCCACGCGGCACACATTGCCTCGTTGGTTAGTGACTAGAGATGTTGCAGTTAGAAAACGGAGCTGTTTTCTCCGTTACTGCTCCTCTGGCATCAGCCTTCAGGACAGTGTTTCTCAAAGTGAGACTCTGGAATCCCCTTGGGTGGTTTGTGAGCTGGAACAAGGTTTTTTGGTTGTGTGCCTATTTTTTTTTTTTTTTTTGTTTTTTGCACAAACCGAAACTTTACGGATAACGTTTTTCAGAACTGTTATTCACAGCTGTGCATCTGTCTTCCAGCTTCAGGGACATCTCATGGGAAATTTTTGGGGAAGTTATGGGAAAGTGGTCCCTGGGGTATATCATAGAATCTTTAGATGTTCGGAATCAATTCGAGGGCCAGACACTGCCTTATGGAAACTGAACAGTTGTCTGGAATTGGCATAGTAGAACACATTGGCTCTCCTACACTCAAAGTGACACTTTTGCAGTGGACAGAGTGGAGAAGATGAGGAGAAAGGCGCGCACACACACACACACACACACACACACACACACACGGTCCCTATGCTTGGAAATGCTTTGTACTTAGCGAGTAACGAAAATTTTTCCCTCCAAAGAGATACTTCATCATGGCTTCCACTGAGAACAAAACTGGACATGAGAATACAAAGCAGAGATAGGGGAAATGAAAACATACAGATAAACTCAGTATTGCATAAGCATGTGTATAAAATTTAATGGGTTCCCGATTCCATTTCATAGAAATAAATTTCGTCTGTGAAAGCCAGGTTCAGAACACCCACTGAAACACAGCATTGACCTCAACTCTCCAAGCAATCTTTAATTCCAAATGCTTTGTTGTAATCTGCATTTGAGATCTATATAAATTATGCTATGAGTATTAAATCATGTTTGTGTTCCCAGCAAACAAGGATCTCATGGCTAAGGGGGAGAGAGCTTGGGAGAACTGAGGAAGGACTGACTTCGGTCTAGACCACTGGAAGACTGTTAGTCTAATGGCCCAGTGCATCGTGGAGGGGAGGAACTCTGGCAAAGGCTGGGCCTCAGATGTGTTGATATACATGTCCACAAACAGGTATCTTCCTATGCTTCTATGTGTCGTTGCTACTTGAGTTTTAAAAAGTGATCAGATCTGAATGAATGGAAAGTGTGAAAGTAATTTCAATCTTGAGTTTTAAATCCAGTAGGAAACCTCACACGCGGTATTTTTATTTTCAGTAGGCAGATTTTTCTTAAGGCATGAGGTATGTTAACAGGGTGTTTGAATCGTTGTGTCTCTACTGGAGTTTCATATGCAAAGCACTTGTGATGGATGCATTTTGCTTAGATGAATATATACACGTTTTTCACTATACTACAAACTAGTCACGACATTTTTGTTTTTTTGTTTTTTACAATAGGCAATGAGTTAGAACAATTAAAAGCCTCTAACCACCACCCACAGGGATGTCAGCTTATGATATTTCTTTTCCAAGTAAATAACGTCTCTCCCCATGCTGAGTCATTGAAATTAATTCCTATATTTCTGTTCCCTCGCCCCCTCAAATGGTTCAGATCCACAAGGCAAGGAAACACCTACAACTCCCCCTATGAGACGTGGAAGCAGCTACTTCTGACTACACGGAAGCAGAGAACACACAAAAAAATCGGAAAGAAGCCTTAGGGGACTGTACAGCAGGCCATGCACGAAAACTTTATGCAACCAATCTGGGCCTTGCACTGATCGCTTTTTTGAGAATGGCATTTTCTTCTTTTGAGAGGATAGATGAACCCATGCTCAAAAACCCTTCTAACACATCTTGAAAACACAAGTTTTCCTTTTTTTCTTTTCTTTTTCTTTTTTTAAATGTGGCACTTCAAAACAAGTTGGCACAAAAATGAAAGTGAGTGACATTTGGTCTCGGGTTTGTGGTGGAGCCATTCTGTCCATCTCCCTCTGGGTGGGCTCCTGCTCTGCCAGGGGGAAAAGCTAGTGGGGCACAGGGCTCAGGGTCCTGGCTGGGTGACCTTATTCTTGCTTTTTAGCACTGTGTCCCCCGAGGCAGCGGTGGCTTCCAAGGGAAGACCCTGTTGCTGGTAACCATAGTTGACGTTGCCGCAGGGGAAGTGGCGCAGCCTGAAGAGCGGCACCTCCTTCATGGTGGCGCTCAGTGCCGATGGCTCGAGCAGCAGCGCAGCCTCGGCTCTGCGGGGCCCCGCTCCCCCCGGCCCGGTCCAGCCACCCTCGGCCGCTCCTGCCCGCACCTGCGGCTCGGCGCCCGGCGGGGGATGGGTCTTTTTGGCAGGCTTCTCGGTAAACCAGGAGCCATAGGTGGGGTTCCACAGGCTGGTCGGCTTGTTTCTGGAGCCTGGGCCTTTGTGCAGCTCCGGGGGAGGGTTGGGCTGAGAGAACGCCATGTTCACATGGCCCCGATTCTCTGCACCTCGGGGCACCGGGCCCGCGCCGGCTCCCGCGCCCGCAACCGGGGGCTTCTTCACCAATGGGCCTGGTGCCGCCAGGGCTGCGGGTTGGGGGGCTGCCGACGCCTCTTCATGCTTTGCAGACTGGGGAGACACCAGCAGAGGAGGCATCCCCTCGGGGTCTTTGGGGCGCATGGGCACTTTCTCCTCCTCTTCTACTACTGGCCCGTATTCAATGGGCAGAGCTGTGTTGATGACATCAGGGTCCTGTAAGAAGAAGAGAGGATGGATGAAAACGGAATCAGAGATGTTGGATCTGGAAGAGGCGAGAAAGGAGAGAGAAGGGGGCACGGGGGTTGTGGCGGGGGTGGAGAGGGGCGCTAACTGTTTACAGATGATCCACATCTGTCAGCTGGACACAAACTAGAGTCACCTGGAAGGAAAGAACCTTAACTGAGTTATTACCGCCATCGGATTGGCCTGTGGCCTTATATTAATGATGGGTATGCGAGGGCTCAGTCCACTCCTTGAGGGTTATATAAAAAACAAGCTGAGTAAGCCACAGGAACAAGCCAAAAAGCAATCTTCCTCCACGGTCTGCCTCCAGGTCCCTGTCTTGAGCTCCTGCCCCGGGTTTACCATGATGATGGACAGTAAAGTGTTCCGAGGACATAAACCCTTTCCTCCCCAAGTTGCGTTTGCTCATGGTGTTTACCGTAAACAGAAAACAACAACAGAAAAGCAAGCTAATACATTAGTTAACAGGCACGTCTTGGAGTACAGAGTGAGCACTACTGTTCTTGAAAACCCACTGGAGTAGGAGAGGGAACCCAGTGCTTAGGGCTTGCAGGTAAATATGCATACCTGGGGGCAGTGGGATGGGAGAGGGCAGAGC
>NW_022196912.1:22671533-22672764 GCF_008632895.1 Mastomys coucha | reverse complement strand
TGTATATGTGCAGGTGTGCGTGTGCCTTGGTGTGTGTGTGTGTGTGTGTGTGTATACGTTGAGGACAAACCTATGGAGTATGTTCTCTGCCCTCCACTATGTGAGGTCGTGGGGGGTCAAACAGGTCATTTGGCTCTGGCAAGCAAAAAGCTTATTTAACCCTTCATGGGACCCTGCTTCTTTAAGAATATTACTTTAAAATTTTTATGGTCTATTTCCAATAATAATCTTGCAGCTTCAAAGACAAAAGATAATGTGACTTTAGTTTTGTTGTCCCGAAGGTGGCAGGGAAGAGGGATGCCACCCTTGGCTTACAGAGGGTGTCGTTTGCCCCTTCCCTGAGTGCCTGCAGCTTTCCTCACAGTTGATGGTGACTCTGTTGTGTGTTCTCACTGCTGTGCAGCTGTTCCAAGGCAGAGGCTCATTTGCCCATTCAGATGGGATGGGGCTTTTGTAGAGGAGAAACCATTCACAAAAACAGCTCATGCTAGCTCACGGTCAGAGTCATAGACTGTCAGATGAAAGCAGACGCAGGTGTCATGGCTTTTAAGGAAAATTTGTGGGTGAAAGCTCTGGGGAAATTTAATTCAGTAATAGTGTATGCAAATGGAGGCAAAAAAACCCCTCCATTACTTAAGTTTTACAGAACAGCACACCGGTCTAGTATCCGTCAGCAAAGGATTTAAGAAAACAACTACACATATCTTTTTAAAAGCCATTTCATTTCTTCCCAGCTTCTACCACAGTAAGCCCTTTATGACCTGCAGCTGTACAACCACCTGCTTTTGCAAAGATATTATATATTTTGGAGAAAACACCCCAAAGAAGGTATGTGAATGTGTATCTGTGTTTATGAGAGTATTCTATTCCTCTTACAACATAATAAACTAAATGTCAGTAAGCGAGGTTCCCTGACACCCCCTCCCCCCCAATAACATAGCCACTGAACTCCAGCTAGATGAAGACAGCTCACCCTTACAGCTGAAAGCCCTGAGAGGGTTGGGACAGTGTGGCTAGACACACAGTTGCTGAAGTTTGCAGAAAGTGTCAGGAATTTAGACTCATTGTTTGACTTTTCTAAAACATCTCAGTGGCATGGACCTGCTGGTGTCCAGTGTGTCAGCAGATGAACCCATCCTCATGCACATAAGGGGCGCAGGCTATTTTTCACATCATCCTAACACTAGCTAGAGTCATCTGAGTTGAGAAAATGCCTCGGGGGGGGGGGGGG
>NW_022196912.1:22633483-22671448 GCF_008632895.1 Mastomys coucha | reverse complement strand
TTTGAGGCCAGCCTGGTCTACAGAGTGAGTTCCAGGACAGCTAAGGCTACACAGAGAAACCCTGTCTTCAAACAAACAAACAAACAAACAAGAAAATGCCTCCATAAGATCTGGCTGTAGGCAAGCCTGTAGGGCATTTTCACAATTAGTGATTGATGGAGGTGAGCCCAGCCTACTGAGTGCGGGGCTACTCCTGGTCCTGGGTTCTGTAAGAAAGGGGCAGAGCAATCCATGAAGAGCAAGCCAGTAAGCAGCATCCCCCTGTGACTTCTGCGTCAGCTCCTGCCTCCAGGTTGCTGCCCTAACTTCCTTCAGTGATGAACTGTGATAGGGAAGCACCAGCCTAATAAACCCTTTCCTCCCCAGCTTGCCTTTGGTCATTGGTCATGGTTTCATCACAGCTACAGTGACCCTAACTAATATGTACAGGTGATGCCAACTGGACTTAACAAACAAGAACAACCATGAAAAGACATGAAATTGGGAAAGGGCCATGTTAGGGAGATACCAGGGAGTGTAGGTGGGAGAGAACGTTAGTAGAAGTGAAATTGGGGAACAAAAAGGACTAGCCAGAATGGGGGTGTAGGGCATAGAGAGAGGATGCTAACTTAAATTTGTATGTTGGCAGGATCAGAGCCAGGAGGGAGGGAAAGATGGGACAGGGTAAAGAGAAAATGGCCACTGACATGAAGCCTGAGAGGCTGCTGGTGAGACCCTGATAGTGAGATGGACTGAGGAGCAGAGCTGCTGCGGAGAACAGTAGCAGATGCTCTAGGTCTGTGTGAGACAAGGGAGGAAAAGAATTCTCCCACCACTATCACTATTCCCCTGTCCAGCTGCTGATGAGTGGGTTGGTACAGTCTGCCGAAGATGAAGATGAACAGTCACAAATTCAGTCAAGATGGGAGGAAGTAGGAAAGGGCTATACAGAGAACCCAGGATTGCTAGGGATGCTCCTAACTTGTGCAGCCTGTCTAAGTCTAGCCTCTCCTCTATAAAATGGGATAAAAGGAACCATCCCTGAGAACAAAATAAAAATAACATGGAAATCCAGGGCTGGAGATGGCTCAGCAGTTAATACTTGTTGCTCTTCTGGAGGACCCAGGTTCAGTTCCCAGGACCCACTTGGCTCACAAACATCTGTAAATGCCAGAGCCAGAGATCTGTTGCCTTCTTCTGGCCTCCATGGGCATTGCAAGTGTGTAGTGCACAAACATACATGTAAGGCACAACATTCTCACACATACAATTTAAACAGATCTTTTAAAAAATAACATGGAAAAACTTGTATAGTATAATTCCATACAAGTGCTACTGACACATGGTTGAACATTTCTCCAGAGTGGTTTAGCTATTATGTACTTACTATCTATTTAATGTTAAAGTTTGGTTAGACAGGTTGTAAATCTTGAGAGTGTTCGTTCTCCTTTATGTCCTGCTTCATCTATAAAACACTAGCTGCCTAGCTGTCTGTGGCACTGCAATGATATGGGTACCCAAATACCCAAAAAGAAACAAATATCAACAGACACGCTAACATGGAAGGGGGAAATATCACGGGCCCCACTCTTAGACAAAGAAATACAGGCAATTGATGACTACTGAGAGGGGTGGAATCCTCTAGTTGGTTATCCATAGTAGAAGTGGTTGGCCCTGAAATCATATGAAATTACAAGGAATACAAAGTAGATTCAGCAGGCAGTATTTATATATGTGTGTAATAATAATAATAAAAAAGGCCATGAATTTGAGAGGCACAGGGTTGGGGGTGTGTGTGTTGGAGATGGGAGGGACTGGAGTGAGGAAAGGGAAATGATGTAATTATACTTTAATTGTTAAGATGAACACACACACAACATTAGCTGTCCAGCAGGGATGTAGTTATGCTTGTGAATTGATTAGATTCTGTCGGGCACTGTGACCTGAAAGTGGAAGTTTCCAGTGCTTATTGTGGGACATTGGCAAAGTAGAATGCAAATCCTGTCACTTCTGAGATCAGGAATACTGAGTCTCACAATCGGCATTATTCTCTGGTGCCTTTAAACAGTTTCCCCCGTGTAGGCTAGAGGCTGGTCAAGGGGAGAAAACTTTTATACCTGGGTGCAGTATTCGATCCTCTCCAAAATGATGGCAAAGTTGGGTCTGTCTTCAGGCTGATGCTGCCAGCATTGAGTCATTATCCGGTATCTGAAAGAATGAGCGCGTTAATAAAAGTCAGGAGAAGCACCAGAAGGGGCTGTCTCTCCACAATGAAACCACTAGTGATTGACCTATGCTGCCCCCTGCTGGTGGGGCAGGCATTCCAAAATGTAAGTCCAGCAAAAGACACCCAGGTAGTTTCCTTCAAACCCCACTTCTCTAAAGCCACGTTTAAGATGAAGTAATTTATTCCCCATCTTGTTTTTTGGAAAGGAGGTGAGGGAACACTATGGGGACAGAAAACACAAGCCCCCCGTCTCTGTCTCTCTGTCTCTGTCTCTGTCTCTGTCTCTGTCTCTCTCTCTCTCTCTCTCTTCTTGTGTGCGTGTGTGAGCATGGGTGGGGACAATATTTAAGGGAGATATACTTAAGAGTGCAGGGCCACTGTGAAGGTTCTATGCCCCAGTGTAGGGGAATGCCAGGGCCAGAAAGTGGGAGAGGGCGGGGTGGCAGGCATGGGGAGGGGGGAGGCAACAGGGGTTTGTTTTTGTTTGTTTTTTTGTTTTTTGGAGGGGAAACTGGGAAAGGAGAAATTCGCATGTAAATAAAGAAAATATCTAAAATAAAAAAAAAAAAAGAGTGCAGGGCCAACTGGGTGGGTCTGGGACACACATTTCTAAAGGCAATTGAGATGTGTAGGAGAGGTGAGTCTCTAGCCTCTAGCCTGGTACTGGATACCTTTCTGGGATGACATTATTGTGTTTGAAGGGATGGATGACTGACGCATCGTATGGAAGTCTCTGGCACACTCTGGGGACATATTAAAAGAAGGCTACCACGTTCTCTTTCATTTTAAAGGAGCATTTGCAAATACTTAAAACCAAGACTGTGCTCAATTTCTAGTAGGAAGTTCCCAAAGGTCGTACACAGGCCCGGGGCAGTTCTTAGGCGGGTCCATCCGTCCTCCACTGGTGACAAACTCCAGAACTTCCTGGTTGCTCTTGCTGGGGTATGGCATATATCCGAGAGAAAATATTTCCCACAGCAACACTCCAAAAGACCTGGGCATGGAATGGAAGACACAGATACTGATGTGGATGCATGCATAGACACGTACATTTTTATTATGTTTTCCTTTAAGCCATTTTCTGTAACAAAGGACTCTCTCTCGCTCTCTCTCTCTCTCTCTCTCTCCCCGTCTTTCTCTCTCTCTCTGTGCGTGTGCGTGCGTGCGTGTGTGTGTGTGTGTGTGTGTGTGTGTGTGTGTGTGTGTGTGTGTATCTGCAGGTGTTCATAGAGGCAAGAAGGGAGTGCCAGATTTCCTGGAGCTGGAGTCATAGGCTGGTGTGAGCTGTTCCATATGGGAGCTAGGACCAGAACCCAGGTCCTTTGTAAGAGCAGCAAGTGCTCTTAACCATGGGGTCATTTCTCCTGCCCCTAATTTGCCTTTTTGCCTTTTTAATTAAAAAAAACTTTATAAAATATTTTTAGACACAGTCTTTCACCCAGGGCTCATCAAGAAAGCTAGGCTGACTATGAACCCTGTGACCCCCAGAGGTCCACCTGTTCCTGTCCCTGATCCCGAGCATTACAAACTATGCCCGCACTCAGCCTTCGCTTCTCGCGGGTTGTAGAGATTGAACCAGGTCTTTATACCTGTGATCTACAGACTTGAGCTCTCTCCACATCACTAATTGAGCTATCTCTCCAGCCCCAGCCGACTTTGTAGGTTCAAAAAAATGAAGAGAATGACCAAGTGCCACTCAGGATTTTCTATTAAAAGACAACTCCTGCTGACGTGTTCTTCATGCTGCTGATGCGTTCTTCATCCCGGTCAAGCTCAGTGCCTAGGTTTCTTTGGTCCTCCTGCAGCTATAGAGCCTTGATAATTCTTCTCATTTTACCACAGCACCACCACTTTCCATGCTAAACAATGTTATAACTAGGATGTGAAGTGTCTGTGAAATACTATATTGCCATGTAACATGGTTGCCCTTATCACATTGCTTTCAGTTTTCAAAATATTTCGAACCTTGTGTGGCCATCTTTCTGCACTTTAATTTTAGTTAATTTTATTTAACTTTTTCTGTGACAGAGTCTCAGCTGGCTTTGAGTTTGCTACATTGCCCAGCTGGCTTCAAACTCAAAACTCCCCTGCCTCTCGAGTACTGGGAATACAGGATGGGCTTCTACAATGTCCTTAGATTAATGGTCTCAAACTAATAGAATGGTAAAATCAATGATATTTTCTTCCAGCATGTGTGTTCTGGGCATTGAACTCAGGTCTGGGAAAATACGGTAACCTGGTGACTTCATATGGTAGAGTGTTTTGCTGAAGTCTATTAATCTAATAATTTTTAATCCTATATATTGTCTGTTCACATCTTTTGCACAGGTTTATCTGTCAGGGCATATTATTGTAGTATCTCAATTTGTACAACAATTTGTACAACTCAATTTTGAGTTGTAGACTTTCTTTGTATGTTTTAAACATGTTAACCTTTTATTAAAAACAAAGATGCTTATTTTTTGGTGGATTTTAAGGTGGGGCTGGGGATTGAATCCAGGGTCTTGCACATGCTAGGTAAGCATTCTAACGACTAAATTCAGTCTCCAGCCCTATGTCCTTTTTTTAATTTTGGGTAGTCAATCAGGCTAGCCTTGAACTTGCTCTGTAGCCAGGCAGGCTCTGATACTACAGTGTTCCTGCCTCCCTCCTTAAAGAGTTCTAATTACAGAATGTGCCACCAAGCCTAGCCACAATGTCTATTAGTTGCTTTATGAACTAATATTATAGTGTAACAATGACTTTCATTTTTCAAGTACTTAAATATATTTATTAAGTTTTTGTGACTTCTCTGAGTTTCCCAGTTATGCAATCTTTTCTTCATCAAAGATTAAATATTTGCTCTTTTCTAGGTGTCTTTGTTTTTCTCTCTCCTGGAATTCAGTTAGAGTTTATGTACAGTGGGAGGGAAGGGTCAAATTGGCTTGTTTGTTCTTATGACTCTTCTAACACTTTATAAAATAACCCCCATTCCCTACTGGCTTTTGATTAATAAAGGGGCTGTTTTTAACAGACACACCCACTGCTTCCTCTCCTCTCTTTGCTTTCTGCATTGACAATATTCTGTTTTACTTTTTCTGTCTGTGTTTTGACATCAAATAAGACATGTTCCTCTTTTGAAAATTGTCTTTGATTTCCCTGTTATTTGTTTTAAAGGACTTTTGAGACACCATTTATTAGGTTCCAGAAATAATATTTTCTGTTTTGATGACAGTTTTATCCTCTTAGCTTGATGATCAGATTTTGGAGAAAGAAAATCCATCTTTGTTCTAGTATGTCGATGCAGATTCTGCTCTTAGGAAACAGGGCCCTAACATGGAAGAGAAAACACCCTTTGAGGCAGCAGGCGCGCTTTAACTGGTGCTGTGTTGGTGAAAGAAGCCTATTGCCAAGAACACAAATTATCCCCTCTCGTGTGGTCTTTCCAATCTCTAAGGGGAAAAGAGGGCACCCCTCCTCCACTTCAGCAAACAACAATATAGCAGACAAAAAAAACAAAAAAAAAAAAAAAACAAAAACAAAATCCAACCAGGAAGAGGCCTGGAGAGCTATAGCTACAGTCTCCGCTTGTCTATAGATAGGCACATGTCCACAGATACTCCATGGTGAATGCAGTATCTTTTGTTGTTATTTAAAAGACAAGAAGAGGTCTGGTTGTAGCTCAGGCTGGCCTGACATTATGTAGCCTAGGTTGGGCACAAACGGGCAGTTTTTCTGCCTAAGCCCTCTGATTGCTGGGGTTACAGGTGAGTGCCACATCATGTGAGAGAATCCGGATGTTAGTTTGCCTTCCCGATGCCAATGTGTCTTTTCTTCTTGAATACACAAATACAGACATATTTCCTCCCCATACGTTCCCCCCTCAGCCCCTCCATTGAAGTTTAGAGTGCATCCCCCTTTAATATTATTTAACATGTGAAGGCATATACAACTTACACTGTATATTCCATCATTATTTTTGCATTGTAAAATTATTTTAAAATATTACCACATCTTTCTTTTTTTCCCGTGGTTTGATTTTCCCCTCATTGGCTCTTGTACTGTGGATGAACATCTTTCTGTATTGAGACTGTAGGAGACTGCAGGCTTAGTGTAGCCTTTTTATATTGCTCTGTAGTTACTGTCTATCTGTCTTTCCATCCTCTGATTGAGGGTGAGATAGGCTGTTGTTTTCTTCTTTTCTGTTTTGTAAGCTGTGTGTCAGTGGGGATCTCTGCCCAAGTGTATCTCTGCCATGTTAACCCTTGTCTACTGTCAACACTGAAGAGCAGCCGGATGGGTCACAGCCTGATGGGTCACAGCCTGATGGGTCACAGCCTGATGGGTCACAGCTCGATGGGTCACACTCACTCACGTATTCAGAACAATTATTAACTTTCTCTTATTATTCTGCCTCGGGGCTACGGCAGGTGGCTGCCACTCTCTTTGGTGCCCCCCCCCCCCCCCCGTGCTTCCTCTGGAGGTCTTGTTAGAACAGGTGGCTAGGCCTCCACCCCTGCTGTTCCTGAAGCGTGAGGTTTGAGGTGGGAGGGGGCTGGGATGTGGCCTTGCCAATGATTACCCAGGTTACCACCATCTCTGGCCTGTGTACTTTGAGACTCACTGGGTTGTTAGCTCAAGGCAAATCTCACAGACCTAGAAATGACCAAGGCTCTTGCTTAAAATAGCCAACCCAAGTCTGGAAGTGGGGGGTTCCATTTTAGGGCATCACCTCAATATGGAGCTTTCAGAACTCAGGACATTCCCATGGTCCTGGGTTTTCTGTGCTAGGAACCATTTGCATGCCACTTTGACACCCTGACTTTCGCCTCTGACCACTTTCTCTATTCTTCTGTGTAGAAGCACGCGGAGTCGTTATTGGCACTGGCCTGGAATGTTATGGTAGTTTGCTTGTCTGTGGCTCTCAAGCTGTGCTGCTTGACAGCGGATACCTTTACACTGGAGATGGAGGTTCTAGTCTGGAAAATGTTCCTTTATTTCTTTGCCATTTTTATTTTCTGCATTTGCCATGTTCTTCTTTCTGGGACTCTAACTTTGCTAGGTAATCAGATCAATTGGCTTCATCTTCTCCATTTTCTTCTTTCTTTCTTCTGTCTTTCGTCTCTTTAGAATTGTTTCATTTCCCTGAAGTTTTACTTAATTCTGTATTCCAATCCATCCATGGCTTTTACATTTCCGTTATCAGATTAAAAAAAAATAAACTTCATTTTTTAATAGAATGGCTCACATTGTGAAGGGAACGTGTTATAAATATTGTTTCCATGCATGCGGTACCCTGTTCTCAACTATTTTTAGCATTACATTCACATGGTACATTTATTATAATTAAAGGATCAGCATTAAGGCGTTATTAACTAAAACCCATCGTTTATTCAGATTTCCTCAGCTTTCACTGAATTTCCCTATCCTCTTCACAGATCCCATTATGACATCCCATCACACTGGGCAGTCTCACTCCCTTAGGTTTCTTCCCTGTTCTTGCTGGCCTTGTCAGGTTTGAGCAGCCCTGCCAGGGATTCAGTGGGGTCTCTCTCAGCTGGGACTCACCTGCTTTTCTCATGATTACACTGGGGCTAAGGAGTTTGGGGCTATATTCACGTCTTTCATCCTGGGAGTGTGTGCCTAAGTAGGCGACAGGATGATGTGCTGGCCTTGGTCTGCTGGCCGGGAGGCTGCTTGTCAGCTGTCTCAGCTGTGAGCCCATCTCTGCTCCTTTCCTCCCACTCTTGTGTCCCTGTGACCTTGCAAGGAAGCTGTTGTCCACAGCCACATGGGCTCAGAAAGCCTCCTTTGAGGTTTTTGTTTTTCATATGGGGGGGTGGATAGTGTGTGTGTGTGGGGGCAGCCAAACCCTGGGTACTGTAATGTAAATTTGTTCTTGGATGTGTCTGAAGCCTGGTGAAAAGAGTGCTGTTGGGCAGATGTGACAGTGACACTGTGCAGTTGGTCCCTCTGAGGTTGTAGGGCAGTGGTTCTCAACCTATAGGCTATGACCCCTTTGGGGGTCACTTATCAGATAGCCTGTATATCAGATATTTACATTGCAGTCCATAACAGTAGCAAAATTACAGTTAGGAAGTAGCAACAAAAATAATTTTATGGCAGGGGCCACCACTCCACGAGGAACTGTATTAAAGGGTTGCAGGGTTAGGAAGGCTAAGAGCCACTGCTCCCGAGCAAAGCTTCTTCCTCTGCTTGCTTCTTTCAGCCTCTGATGGCAGCTGGGTCCCTTTATGTGCAGCTACTTCACTAGAGACTCTGGGGTCACTCTGCTCACTCCTCTCTAAATGACTCTTCCCATCCCCCAGCCTTGGCTGGTTTTTGTTTTTGTTTTTCGAGACAGGGTTTCTCTGTGTAGCCCTGGCTGTCCTGGAGCTCACTCTGTAGACCAGGCTGGCCTCAAACTCAGAAATCTGCCTGCCTCTGCCTCCCAAGTGCTGGGGTTAAAGACGTGCGCCACCACTGCCTGGCCTGTCCCCCATCCTAACAGGGACACTGGTCTAGTCATTTGCTTTCTCCCAGGAGATAATTTAACTTAACTTAATCATATTCCCCAGGAAACCTGAGGTTGGGCATTTGCATATTTGTATTGCTAATGAGTGCCAGAGGATCTGTTGTTGCTGACCTGTAGACTCTACTTTGAGATCCACTGGGTTAGGTAGGTCCAGGCAAGTGCTACTGGCCCAGGGATAGCCAAGGCTCTTGCTCACACTATCTAACCTACATCAGAAGGGGCCTCTTCCATTATGACGGTTTGGATTAAAATGAATAGTCCCCTTAGGCTCATTGTTAGGAGGTGTAGTTTTATTGAAGTAGGTGTGTCTTTGTTGGAGGAAGTGTATCACTAGGGGTTGGGCTTTGGGGTCTCGGTGAGCACAAGCCAGACCTAGAGCCTTACTCCCTTCCCACTCTCTTTGGATCCAGATGTAGAATTCTCAGCTACTTCTAGAGCACCAGCTCTGCCTGCATGCTGCCATGCTTCCTGCTGTGATGATAATGGACTGAACCACTGAACTGTAAGCGAGTCCAGTGTAATGTTTTCCTTTATAAGGAAAACACCACAGTCATGGTGTCCCTTCATAGCAATACAACTTTAACTAAATCAGCTATTTTAAGACTTTACCTACCACTGAGTCAGCTAACAATTGTGGGCTTCTGGGATTAGAACCTCATGATTTCATGGCTGCCAGGGCTCTTGGTACAAGGAGGACACACCCTAAATGCAGTAGACTTTGAAAGCTGTTCTTGTGATGATTGAGTACCTTCTGCTTGATGATGGTATCGAGGCTGCCAACACCAGAGGGACTTTAGTTGTATCTCTTTGATGGGATAACACGGGGCTTAACGACAGAGGAAGGACAGGCCACAGGATTCAGAGGGTGAAGGGTTGAGCCAGAGGATTTGGTTACTTCTTACAGACCTTTAGCTAATTTTCATACTTGTTATACCCATACTTTTAATTCCTGGGTATTTGGGACTCTCAAGTGCCTGAACAGCCTGGTTCTGAATCTGAATTGTGGGTTTGAATGTCAACATTTTTCTCTTCTTGTGGAGAAATGACTTCTCCATGAACTTGTCCAGGTCTAATCTGTTTTAAGTTTGTTTTTTTTTCCCATCTTTTTTCTTCTTCTTTTCTCTTTTTTGTTGCTTTTTTCGAGACAGGGTTTCTCTGTATAGCCCTGGCTGTCCTGGAACTCACTCTGTAGACCAGGCTGGCCTCAAACTCAGAAATCTGCCTGCCTCTGCCTCCCAAGTGCTGGGATTAAAGGTGTGTGCCACCACTGCCCGGCAGTCTTTTTTTCCTCTTATTATGGGGTTTAATGGAATTCAAAAGACTCCTTTTACAGGTGTGTGTGTGTGTGTGTGTGTGTGTGTGTGTGTGTGTATGCAAGTATGTTCATGCTTTGTGAGAGAGCTTGTATTCAATTTGCCATTTAAAATGATAAGAGAGTCTCAATGTGTGGCCTCCTGGCCACTGAAGTCAGCCTCACTGGTGATCTTGGTAGAAGAGTTTGAGGCCAGCCTGGTCTACAGAGTGAGTTCCAGCACAGCCAGGGCTACACAGAGAAACCCTGTCTCAAAAACAAACAAACAAACAAACAAACAAATAAACAAATGCAAGTGCATCTGAATCTTATTCCTCATTCAGCTCTCAGGGTAGGGTCTGGCGACATGCGTTTTAAAATGCCTTTCTGACCATTCTGATCACTTACAAGCCTACACTGTGGCTTCCTCCTCCCCGTCTCACTGGCAAAGGAGCTCCTGGAGGAGTGTGGTCCAGGTGGTCCAAGCTCCTCATCTCAAGCCACAGTGGTACATGGAAGAGGGCAGGCAGTAGAGAGACTTACCATGTATCTGTCTTAGAGGTGAATATTCCTTCCATGAAGGCTTCTGGGGGCATCCACTTTACCGGCAGCATGGCGCAGCCTCCCTTCCTGTAGTAGCTGGCCCTGTGTGAGGAGAAGAAGAGACCATGCTTGGATCTGAAGGGGTCAATGAACAGAAGCTCTGCCTGCCTGTGAACAAATTGAAATTAAAGACAGGTCCTGGGTGGCTGGGGAGGAGAGCAGGGGAGCACAGATCATTTAGTTAAGAATCTTGGTGTCACTTAATGGCCCACTGGAGGCACCCAGGAAAAGATCTATACAGTGACTAAGGTCCCTGCTAGCAGCTGTTTAGATTTCCCTGTTGGGTTTTGTTTATTATAACTCACGATGAATAACATTACTCTGTCCTTAGAAGTACTGCGTGTTTCTGATGACCTACAGTAATTCGACTTCCAGAATGGGAGGGCTGAGAACAGGGCTTGTGTCTTACTTGTTTCTGATCCTCCATGGGAGTTCTACAGTGGCGTTTCATTCACTGTAGGTACCCAACAAATAATCTAGACAGCTGGCCAGAGGGAAGCTACCTCCCATAACACACCCAGACAGAAGGGACACGGGGCTGCACATGGAGCTGGCTTAGCACATAGACAAATTAATTTATTGGTTTTCATCAGTAATGCCACTGACGCAACTGGCTAATAAGAACTAATAAATTAACTCATTTACCCGTTAAGCCAATTCCACACCTAGTGTTCTGTGCCTGTGTGTGTTATGGGAGGCAGCTTCCCACCAGCTGTCTACACTAATTAATGACTTCAATAAACATGCTTTGAGTATTAGAATGTATCAAGTACTCTGCCATGTACTGAGGATATAAATAAATCATAGACACTCTTTTCTTTCAAGGATACAGTTCAGTGGACGAGACACACACACCTGAAATTGCAGCACAGACATTGCACGTGATAATATAGTAGGCATGGAGTTCTGTGGATGAAAGATTGATTTTCTGTACATATAATAAGGATAGAGAAAGGGGCAGCTGGTTAGAGACAAGGGCAGCACAGAGAAGCATTTATGGAGCTGGCCAAGTTTTCTTCAAAGACCATTCCTGGCTTAGCACATCTGCAAATGCATGGGATTGGAGCGAAACAAGTATGGCTGAAGTCTGGAGCTAAGGGCTTGCTTTGGTTTAGATCTTAAGTGTCCCTCGAAGCCATGTGCTATAATCTTGGCCACCAGCCTGGAGTACTTCTGGGATGTAGTTACCTTTCAGTTAGCAGTTCTCAACCTGTGGGTCTCAACCCCTTTGGAAAGTCTCTATTTCCAAAACTATTTACAATTCACCACAGCAGCAAAATTACCGTTATGAAGTAACAATGAAAATAATGTTATGGTTGGGGGTCACCAGAACGGGAGGAACTGTATTAAAGGGTCACAGTATTAGGAAGGTTGAAAGTCACAGTGCTCGATGGTAGGGCTCATCAGAAGGCAGTTAGGTCACTAGAAGCATGCTCTTGAAGATGTGTGGACCATGGTCTAGTCATCCTTTCTTCTACCACTGCTTTGAGGCTACCATGAGGTGAATATGGTGCTGTGTGTTCCTGTCCCTGTGTACTGTAATACCATAGGCCAGAGCAACAGAGTCAAACCTATGATTATGTTCTTAGGGTTCTGAAACTGTGGTCCAGAATCAATATTTTCACCCCTTTAAATTCACCTAGCTCAAGTGTGTGCTATGGAGATGGAAATCCCGACTTCTAGGAAGTTGTCAGAGGAAGGGCCAGTAAGGAAGAAAGAGCTGGATAACACATTACACTGCTGCACTTGAAACTGGAGGCAACCCCCAAAGCCACAGAAAGTATAGGAAGGGATGCAGAGACCTGGGGAGGAGGCTGGGATAGTTAGCAATGATTCTCAGCAGGACAGGATCTAGAATCACCTGATGACAAACATGCCTATAGGGATTGTCTTAAATAGGTTAAGTGAGGTGGGAAGACATACCCTGGAGGGGGGTGACATCATTCCCTGGACTTGGGTTCTGGAGAGGAAAAAGAAGGAAGAGGAGGAGGAAGGGGGAGAGGAAGAGGAAGAGGAAGAAAGCAAGTTGAGCATGCATCTGTCTCTCTCTGCTTCCTGATTGTGGCTGTGATGCGGCCAGCTGCTCCTAGCCCCCCCTGCCTTGCCTTCCTCCACCATGGTGGATTGTGCTCTTCAGTTGAGAGCCCTCAAAACTCCTTTCTTCCTTAAGATGCATTTGTCAGAGTATATTATCACAGGGATGAGAAAAATAGCTGAGATCGGGGGCAAAGGGCAAAGTGGAAGATCTGGAAGTCATGTGATGCTAGCTGCTGTGGATGGCTCCAGAGAACCCTTCAACTGATTCTGTCCTCCATACATGATGGCCTTAGGTCCCAGCATGACAGTAGCACCCTTGTGTCTCTGGAGATGGGTATTCTCACCAAAGTCCTCTGTGGTTCCTAAATATTCTTAATGCAATCCTCACAGAATGAAAGCTCTATGTGCCCATGATCCCACTTTTAGTTGCATTAATGAATGGGTTAATTAGTGACCATGCAAAGACCAGCATGCTCATCCCACCCATCAAGTCAGAGTTGTAAATAAATAGAAGAAGACACTAAGATCGGGAAGTAAAAAGAGAAAGTGCAACAGAATTCTATTTTATATAAAGACCCTGTACTTATTTCTATTATAATCATTATTTAAAGTGTTGAGGACAAAGACTGGATTCTATCTATCTATCTATCTATCTATCTATCTATCTATCTATCTATCTATCTATACCTCACAACTACTCTTATCACCTTACTCCATCATCATTCCTTCACTGGTAATTTTTATGTCATTTTGAGAATGTGACAGGGGAAAAATAAGAGCAAACAATGAGATAAACCAAGACAAACCATGGTATCAAGTACTGTGGTTCCAAACTTGAACTTTGGTGAGCTCCATTTCTATGTCTCTGGGTGTGGGCAAGGCCTGTTACCCTGTCCTTCCCGGGTAGCTTGTATCTGTGATGAATGCCATTGTAATCATTTAGAATCCTTGAGTGTTGAGGGGAGGGGTTGAGTAAGATATAAACCCCCTTTCAAAGCTTTTCACACATCAAGCGTCCATGTCATTCTCTGTGTTAGAACATGGCCAACAGCTCTGAGGGTTAGAACCTGAGAGATAAGCTAAGACACACCATGGTATCGAGTACTGTGGTTCCAATGTCTTGGAAGGTACTCATTGAAATTTTATGTGGGGAGTTGACAAGATACCAGGTGATATTAGATATAAGCTGTCATAGGCATCTATTAGAGGAGACTGGCTGGTGGAGGAAGGTGTGGGCAGAGCAAGGCAATCCTCTCACCTGTAGATATCTCGGGCCATCCCAAAGTCTCCAATCTTTGCTATTCTCCCAGCTCCTGGGCAGGTCAGCAGACAGTTCCTAGCAGCAATATCCCTGGGAAGCAAAAGAGATGAAAAAACAGGGTTCTTAATTGTGTACAATTTTATACATAAAACATCCCAGGATCTTCACCTCTGGTGAAGTTCAAACAGTTCTTTCCTTCGCCCTGTATTTATGTTGTTATATTACCCTTCGCTGTGAAAGAAACAGCCACGCCAACTCCAGACCAGGATTGGGGGCACTGGTTGCAAAGTGTGGTGGCTTGAATGAGAACTGTCCCTCATAGGCTCATAGCTTTGAGGCAGAGGCTTGCCCAAGGCAGTGCATCAGTAGGGCGACCTTTAGGTTTTGTAGCCTCACTCCCTTTCCAGTTCACTCTCTGTGTTTTCGGGTGAAGATGTAACCTCTCAGCTTCCTGCTGCTTCTCTCATGGTGATGTACTCTCCCTCTGGAACTGTAAGCCCAAATGAACTTGTTCTCTTATAATTGCTTTTGAATTTGGGTGGGTTTTTTTTTTTTAATCTTAGCATCAGAAAAGCAACCAATATAACAATGCTTAGTGAGAGATGAGCAATGAAGGCATCTATAATTTAAAATAGAGCTTGCTGGTCTTTTACTGTGCAATAGGCATTGTTAAAGTCTAATTCTCATTACAATGCACAGGGTATTACAATGATCCTCATTTTATGAAAAATCTAAGCTAAAGGCAGACAGCACCGGGCCATAAGAAATGCTATCTGGCTTTGGAATACTGTTGTGCGTAGAGTATGGGTTAGTGTTGGTGTTTTGCCAGCAGTTTGAAAAAATGTTCCAGAACAGTATGACTTCAAATTAAAGTCGGTTACCATATTTCCAAACATTTCTAGTTCTTTTTTTTAAATAACCAGTATAGTTCTGACACCTGTGATTTTTATCTAGTGCTATTGCTAAGCTCTGCAGTTGAAGTCACTTTTCCCAAGCTAAGAAGTTGGCACTCCGTTCCTGGGCTCCAGATGGCTCATTCTCCTGCAGCATGCCTCTGAGGCACCACTGCTGGACTTGTCCGCCTTGACCCCACACCGATTCTTCCCCATTGACATACGTGTGGGAACTGAGGCCCCAGCCAGAAGTCTGGAATGTAGTGCTAATCATGTTAAAGCCCTGTGCATAAGAAAACCAACAAGTACCTTAGGAGGGCACAGATGGTGTTTTTATACTTCCAGTGGCTTCACCGAGGTTCTTAGCCTTGGTTGAATTTGGAGGATAAACAACTGGCTAAGACTACATCTAAGAATCAGGATGGGCTGGAGGATTTCTCAGTGGTTAGAGCACATGCTGTGTAATCATGGGAGCTGGACTTGGATTTCCTAAAACCCAGATAAATGCCAGGATGGTGCGGTGGCATGCCTACAATCCTGGCCTTGGAAGGTGGATACAGGGCATCTCCAGAGCTGGCTAGCAAGATGAGCCATGTAATGAGCTCTGCATTGCACTGAAAGAGTCCGCCTCAGTGAATAGATGGAAAAGTGATAGAGAATAATTCCTGACATCAGTTTTGGTCCTCTGCATGTATGAGAACACATGTATAGGCACTTGCACATATATGCCCACAGGTATGGAAAACATGCATGTATACATACAACTGTATTAGTCAGGGTTTCTATTCCTGCACAAACATCATGACCAAGAAGCAAGTTGGGGAGGAAAGGGTTTATTTAGCTTACTTCCACATTGCTGTTGATCACCAAAGGAAGTCAGGACTGGAACTCAAGCAGGTCAGGAAGCAGGAGCTGACACAGAGGCCATGGAGAGATGTTTCTTACTGGCTTGCTTCCCCTGGCTTGCTCAGCCTGCTCTCTTATAGAACCCAAGACTTCCAGCCCAGGGATGGCACCACCCACAAGTGGCCCTCCCACCTTGATCACTAATTGGGAAAATGCCCCACAGCTGGATCTCATGGAGGCACTTCCCCAACTGAAACTCCCTTCTCTGTGATAACTCCAGCCTGTGTCAAGTTGGCACACAAAACCAGCCAGTACACCAACCATACATACACACACACACACACACATACACACACACACACACACACACACACACAAATTGAAGAAGGAAGTAGAAAGCTCTGGAAGGTGGCATGTGTCTGTATTCTTAGCACTTGAAAGTCCGATATGGGAGGACCTGAATTTGTAGCTATTTTTGGCTGAATAGAAGTTTTAGGCCAGCCTGGGCTACCTAGTGAGACCTTCTCCTCAAAAATAAAGTAAAAGAGGGATGGAGAGATGGCTCAGCAGTTAAGAGCACTTTCTGCTCTTGCAGAGGTCCTGGGTTCAGGTCCCAACAACCACATGGTGGCTTACAGCCATCTGTAACTCCAGTTCCAGGTCTGACTTCCATAGGTACCAGATACACACTATGCATATATATACATGCAGGCAAAACACATACTCATTAAAAAATGTAAGAGAAATAAAATAAAATTTTAAATTCAAAACGATTGGGAACTGTGACTTAAGATTTCAGAAAGATGGTCTGGGGGTGAGAACTGGACACTGTTAACCAATTCATAAGGTTGGAATTGAATTTTTGAGGAGCAGTGGCTCACAAAACATCCAAACTGAACCTTAAAAAAAGCATAAAATGGCATCAAAATAAAGGAAAGACAATTAGCCATTAATTCTGAAGAGAAATATAATGAAGTGCGTGGGAAAATGTTTACATCTCCCAAAAGGCCTTTACACGGAAGTGTGTGAGATCATCACTTTAAAGGTGACTTTGAGTTTAATGGTAAGGAAATAATGTCATCAGACACACAAGGGATTTGTAGAACGGCACAACGCATCTTGAAATTTCATTAAACCATGTCCAAAAGCAACACTTTTAGTGAAGAAAGAATGTGGGAACCTGTGGCTGGGGAGGGAGTCTGCTCTGAGTTCAGAAGGCATGCCTTGTGGCAGCCTGGGGACCTGAGGGGCAGGTTCAGGGGTGTCTCTTGAGGGAAAGTCACAAGGGTAACTGTTGTGGAGTGTCCCAGGGACCTCTTAACTAGTTGGAAGCTGCAAAAGGCACTTCCCTGATTCAAAACTACCACAGGAGCCCGGGAGAAAAGCTCTGATGGAAGTGGGCAGTTTCCAGACATTTCCTTTCTTTTCAGACAAGTCTTTCAATACAACCTTCATTTGACCTTTGGCACTTAGTTTCTTGAAAAGGACAAAATGAGGTTGGGGAGATGACTCAGTTGTTAAAGAACTCGCCATGGAAGGATGAAGAATTGAGTTTGGGTCTCCCAACATGCACATAAAAAGCCAGGGGTGGTGGCTTGGGTTTGTAAGCTCGTGAGAGACCAAAATTTTGGGTTCAGACTCCATCTTAGAGAACCTGATCTAAGGCTGAACTCAAGTTAACTAACAGGTTGGTTCCTAGCACCAGTTTCTAGGCTACCCCCAACAAGACCCCAACATCTCCAGGTTATCCCAACAACAAATCCAGTGTCTAGCACCAGGTTCCAAGTTACCCCTCCAGGACCCCAACAAGATCTGCCTCTAGTACCAGCCTCCAGGTTATTTCCCAACAAACCTGTGTCTCTAGGTTACAAGTCTGCCCCTGGCACTTCACTTCCTAACAACCACCAATCAGGAGGAAAGCAGAGGTTAAATTTATGGTTTGGCTCCCAGAATCAGCCAATTATGATAAAAGGCATAGTAGCCCCCCAATTAGATGCTTGCCAGGCTAGAAACACTCACCCCTCGATTGTCATTTCTGATAAAACCCAATAAGTGTTTGGACTTTTCTCCACCAAAACTGTCCTGTGGGTTGGCAGTGAGTTAAGCTTGAGCTTCAGCTTGTGAATAAAGACCCTAGTGTGATTATATCAGATCGGCTCCTGATTGGTCTTTTGGGACTCACAAATGCTTCCTGTACTACACACTATCACTGGGGAGGCAGACACAGGCAGATCCCTGAAACTTCTCTTGGGACAGCCTAGCTGAAGTGGTGTGCTCCGGGTTAAGGAGAGGACTCTGTCTATCTTAAATAAGATGGAGAGAGACAGGAGAAGGCATTTGATGCCAACCTCTGGCCTCCACATGCATGAGCATACACTGCACCTGCAGCCTACATAGATACATATGTATATACATCCACACGAACATGAATGCACTCCCTCCCTCACATATTTACACACATATACACACACGTTAAGAGCAGCAAACTATTACTAAGATATCTCATTCTGACCTCTACGAACCCTTTCTAGATCTCGAGGTAGGGGTTTTGGGAGACTGTAATCCTGTTATCTCTTACAGAACACGGGACATCACCGTAAAGAAGCAGATTTCAGATTGTCAGACAAGGAAATGATCCCTCAGCCAGACACTCTGCCAAATGTGGGTGGAGGGCCAGCAGCACAGCCATCTCCATGAGAAGCAAAGGCAGAAGTCACCAAGATGATGTACAAATTGGTAACAGATGAACCTAGACTTAAAGATATGGGATGGGGGGCTCCAAAGGAGGCTGATTTCCAAAGGGGCACAAATGTGCCTCAACTGGGAAATGGTATAGTCCAGAGTTGAGGTTTATGGAATGCTTTGGGCACAATAAAAAGGGCAGTAGACTAGGTGGCTGTGGATGAAGGCGCAGATGACTGGTCCTGGCTGCCACTTTGCATCTGTTATTTCTACTGATCAGAATGGCTTGCAAGTGAGAAAAGGGTAGAACCAAGGGGAAGGACTGAGGACCAAAGCCATGACTGGGCAGTGAGGGAAGAAGTGGTTCAAGAGAGGCTGCTGCCTGGAGGTGGGGCTTAAGGGAGGCTTGAAGTTTGAAGACACAGGCTAATAAATAATCGTGAGTTTGTCGGGCTCTCATTGACTGAGTTTGAAGCAAATCATTAAGAAGAGCTTTGCAAAGACCCCAGTTATATACTTGACTTCTCAGATCTCAGAGCAGCTGTTGTCAACAGTTACAAGGGAGGAAACATGAGTCATGTGACCCTGGGCATTGAGGATGAGTATGCCTCGGCCCATACAGCATTTAAACCCAAGGTTCATAGATGGCAGGCAAAATGTCACCGGGGTGAACATAACTATTATTAAGCTTCACTTTGGAGTATTTTAGAAAAAAAATTAATTTATCGAGCCAGTATTTAGTGTCCATCAATATGCTATGAATACACGGATGAATTGAGGAAAGGCTCCTTTGAAGAGCCCGGTTTCTAGAGAGGGGAAGCTCAAGGTGATACAAAGCTTGAATATACAGGCAAGAGGACCATAGGAGGGCTAAAGTAGCTCACCAGCCTCTAGCTAGCTCCCGTGGGGAAGCGTGGAGATTTTAGAAATTCACTTCACACAGGGACAGGAAATGCCTTGCGAGACAGGTTCTCCCTCAAAGATGTCTCACCTGCACAGTTCTGGAGAGAGACCGAATCTCCTCTAAAAGGGGGAGATCTGCTTTTGGGACCAACAGGGAAGCATTCAGAAAGCTCTGAGGAGATGAAGACCACTGACTCACCGGTGGATAAAGTGATTTTCCTCCAGGTACTGACAGCCACAGGCAATGTCCCGAGCCACATGCAGAAGATCCAGCATGGCCAGGGAGGTGGGGTGGTTCTGTGGGAAGACAAGAGGCCTGCTGATGAGGGAAGACAGGAAGATGGGACATTGCTTCTGTTTGTGAGGAGGCAGAGGCCAGTCATGCTGCTCTACCAGGAGTCTCACCCGTTTAAAAATCACTTTGCCCTAAACATGGTCAAGGCATCCATCTTTATGAGTAGGCCCCAAGTGAGTGGAAAGTACAGCGGGGGCTGGGGATGTCTGGGCCACAGGAACCCAGCAGGGCAGACAATTCTTGCTCTTTAATGCATCCTACATATTTTTACTCCAGAATTCATGTGCATGCTACAACCTGATAAGCAAACCTGGGAGAAAGCTAATAGAGAATAATGTTTTTGAAATCTTCTATTATAATGTCTTGCAGTGGGTCTGTGTATTTATTTACTGTATTCCCCCCCCCCCCCGTGTGTGTGTATGTGTGTGTGTGTGTGTGTGCATGCAGGTGGTTGTGCATATGTGTACAGTAGAGGCCCCTGGTTGAAGTCAGGAATCACTTGCTTTCATTTTAGTCATTGAGGCAGGGTTTCTCAGTTGCACTCAGAGCTCATCAATATGGCTAGTCTCTCATTGAGGCAGGGTTCTCAGTTGCACCCAGAGCTTGTCAATATGACAAGTCTTGACAGCCACTTGTTAGCTCTAGAAATCCTGTCTCGGATCTTCCGTGGCTGGAATTTCAGGCAGGTTCCATGAGATGCTGTGGGGATGCAAACTCCAACCCTTGTGTGGTGAGTACTTTAACCACAAGTGTTTTAACTATTGAGCCATCTCTCTGGCTTTTAATATGCCTTTAAACATGGGGCTGGAGAGATGGTTCCGTGGTTAAGAGCACTGGCCGCTCTTCTAGAGGACCTGGGTGTGATTCTCTGCATTTATATAGCAGGTCACAATGATGTATATAACTCTGGTTCCAATGCACTCTTCTGCAGGAACTGCACACAAATAGTGCACAGACATATGTGCTGGCAAAACACCCATACACATAAAAGAAAAGAAATAAATTAAATCATTAAAAGTGTTTTTAAATGTTAGTTTTCTTTAAGATCTTGGCCTAAAGTGAATTTAAAAGAGAAAACCTCATGGAAAGTACTGGGTAATTCAGAGCACCACCCAGCTGCTCTCCACGAAGGCTTGTCCACGTAAGGGCGTGTGCTACTCCATCTGTGGACACTGGCCTCTTGGCCTCATGACAGTGTCATGAAAGTGACCCTTCATCTTGATCTAAATGCCTAAATTGTTTAGTAGTGTGCTACCATTCAGTGTCATAGTCATGCCATTGTGTTTTTGTCCTGTGTTTATTTTACCAATGTTTCCAAATAAACTTTGAGGTCTCTAGGACCTGATTCTAGATACAGAAATCATCAGCAAAGCAGAAGAAACTAGAACATTGACTGGATCTTAACCTGAGGGTTGAATGACCCTCTCACAGGGATCACCTATCAGATATTTACATTATTATGTATAACAGGAGCAAAATTACAGTTATGAAGTTTCAATGAAAATAATTTTATGGTTGGGGGGGTCACTGCAACATGAGGATCTGTACTAAAGGGGTTGCAGGATTAGGAAGGGTGAGAACTGCTGGTCTAGAGGAATTCAGGCCCAGAATCCAGCAAACTCCAGACTTAGAGGTCTGGCTATCCCCACCCACACTCTAGAGTCCTTGTTTTTCCATTCCAAGTCCCTGGGCTATCTCTGCATATTCTGTAAAGATTCATTGGTATTAGTCCTATCCACTAAACTCACATTGCTTTCTCATAGTCAACCAAACACTATGAGTTCAGTTGCCTTAGTGACCTTGAGTCCATGGAGGGACCCTCCAGCTGCCCCGGAAGCTGTTGCTCAAACACTTCAGGGGAAGGGGGTTCCTGGAGGGCAATGCTCCAATACGTAAAGCTGCTCCCCTGGGCCAGCATGGCAGGAAGGACAGCTTACCTGGGATGGGCAGAGGTGGGCCAGTGAGCAGGGCGACTGCAGTACTACCTGGCTCTGTTTTCACGGACACTTGGGTGTATGGTTAGCAAGAAAAGCCACCCAAAGGAATTTCGATGGCGCTGAGATTAGATTCGATGGATAGGATCGTAATTCCAAAGAAGGGGGTTCTCTCACGAGCAACCCTCAGCTGGTGCTGACATCAGGTGTTGCGGTCAGAACGGGCAGCAGTCCCCCACTCTGACCTTCCCCAGGGTGGTACTGTAAGGGGCAGAAGGCAGAAGGCACCACGGATCTGTTTCTCCTAGCTGCTATGCCTTGTTTTCTGGGACAGTGGTCAAACATTACCCTTCTCCTTCAAATTTAGGAGGCAGGGAAACCCCATTCCTCATGCCTCTGCCTCCTGCCCCAATGTCCTTGGGCTTTCCAAGCGACAAGTTCCCAGACACTCCTTAAGAGGAGTTCCCTGCTGCATATTCTCTCCTTTAGCCTCAGGAACTCCAGAGCCATGCCTCTTTAGAAGGGTGATTCTATGTATGTGCTTGTCTCCATGAGCTCTGCCAGCAGCTCTACTGAGACTCTCAGGGCAAGGGCGGAGAGAGGTCAGGGGCCTGGCTGGGTGGCGGTGGCAAATGAGAGAACTCGGTTTTCACCTGCACAGATGCTAAAGCCAAAGAAAGTGGGGCTGCCCTGTGTTATATGGTGCCTGGCAGCCATACAGGGGTTGAAGACTGGCCTTCATGGGTGCACCTTAGTGTTCTTCACAAGTTCTGTCCCTCATACACGACACCACAGGCATATTTACCTCCTAAATATTCCAACATGGTATTATTATTGTACAGAAATCCAGAGTCAGAGTGTTGTGTATTATATTTGTTTTTGAGAAGAGATGAGTGGGCTTGGAATCTACAGATGGAGAGCCTGTTAGTGACACGGTTGGCATGCAAAGTCCCTCTCTGAGTCTGCTGATCCAGAGTCATCAGGTTATAAAATCAGGTTATTGAATCAATTGTGTAGGGCTTGTCTCCCTAGGTGTTCCTCCACCATCCACTCTCTGTCCATTCGATCCCGACCATTCTCTTCATGACCAAACCCCAGGGCTGACTCCCAGGATCTCACCAAGCACATTTCTTCCCTTGCAACTCACTCCCCCTGACATGAGCCCTGGAGAGAAGACTGGCTCTCACTCACCGGGCGAGGGCGTGTCTCCCTGAGGAAGGACTTGAGGTCTCCACCAGCCATGAGCTCCAGCAGGATGAAGCGGGGCAGGGCTTGCAGACTCACCCCGATGCAGCGAACAATGTTTTGGTGGTTGAATTTGCTGGGGGCAGAGGGTGGAATCAAATTTAACTGAGCCAGGTCTGAGACCATCAAGAGAAGCAGGGCACAGAGTCATGGCTTCAGCGACCATGCTGTGAAGCTATATTCTGTAGATAATGGGTGGTAGGGGTCTCTGGCTGAACCTAGGGTAAACCTCCCTGGGGAGATGCATAGAATGGGCAGGCTTGGCAGGAGTTGAATTAGCAGGAAAGAATTCTGTTGGAGTCAGACTTTGAGTGACAAAGTACATGTACTTTGCATGTGTGACTGATTGTGTACCTGCATGTGTGTGCACGTGTGTGCATGTGTGTGTATATATTTCTATGTGTGAATGTGTTTGTGTATGTATGCACATGTTTGTGCATGTGTATGTGTGTGCATATATTTCTATGTGTGCGTGTGTTTGTGCATGTATGCACGTGTTTGTGTGTGTGCATGGGTGTGCATATATTTCTATGTGTGCGTGTGTTTGTGTGTGTGAGCACTGCTGTATGAATTTACACTTGAGCTCTCTAAGGAAGGTCTCAGGTAGAAGTTGAAGGACTGGCTTCTGAGAGGAACAGTGTGTGACCTGGGTGGTGACAATCTGTGAAAGAGCATCAGGAGGAGAGATGTCCCCACTGTCTCTGCAATCTCCTGTGCACTCCACATGGGCCAGGACACAGGTCCTGAGATTTGGATTATCTTATCATTTTAAATATGCAGAACAGTGGGGGCTAGGAAACCCCAGGTGGGGGCTCACGTGTACACACACACACACACTCACTTACTCACGAATGCACACATATGCACACACGCGCGCGCGTGCACACACACACACACACACACACACACACACTGAGTTGCGAGACTGGTGATTATATGCTGAAATATATCCGTTTATTACTACCAGGTAGGAATATTACATAATTAAGCTCTCCTATGTAACTTTATACTTTTTAGGTTTTATTTAACACTCTTATATTACATATATAACCAGGAAATAAGTATTGTTTTTTAAAGCAAAGTGCTATCCTGGCTGTGTCTCTTCCTCATGCTCCAGAGCCTATAAACGAATCACTCAGCCAGCTTTGGCTGTATTTTCTTGCTGTTTCAACCTGCACCACTCTTGACCACCTCCTTAGGTCAGGATGCCTGGAGGCATCTTAGTGCCAGAGACAGCTGTGAGCTTCCTTCTGGTCACAAGGACGACTCTGCCTCCTCCCTCAGGAGACCTGAGTGGCCGCCCTCAGGAGGTTTCCGGTTTCAATTCAGGCCTGACTCACCCGTTAGGGTGCAGCCTTGGTCATTGTAGACACTGGGTATGGTGATCTGCTATCTTTCACTGGTTCCCTTCCTCTATGTCCAGGGTCTCAGTTCTAGAAGAGTCACTTAGAGGGATGGGGTGGGATGTATCATCTAATGTCAGAAGGGAGTTTGCTTTCCTAAGTCTTTGGGAACCAATGACTGACACTGGGAATCTGGCCGTAGGCAGAGAGCTATCAATAATTAGGCCACTCAGATACTTCCTGAGAAAATCATTGGGGGTTGTTCCACTTCAGGGGTCCTTCTGCTTGTTGCGTGGGTGGGGGAATGTTGGGACTAACACATCCTGTTTCCTCTAGAGATGCCTATCCATTAGACCTTCATGTGCTTTGAGGGGTCGGTCGGGGGAGAGGCCGGGCCTCTGTGCCTTTACCTGATGATCAGAGCTTCCATGAGGAAGTCCAGCTCATCTTGTTCTGAACACACTTCCGGCAGCGTCTGGAAGGGAGGGTTGGAGGAGAAGGTGGCCGTGAGTTGCGGGCTGTAGCCTACAGGGACCTCAGGCTAAGGCTAGGCGGAAGGTGGAGCCACCCCTCACCTTTACAGCCACTTGTAGAGGGCTTGGGTCATTGGGCATTCCAGATACCTGGCCTTCATACACCTCCCCAAATGCGCCATGGCCTAGGCCCCTGCACCAAGAAGACAAGATAAGTCACAGTTAAGTGAGCCACAGGCAGCTGGGGACCTGGAGATCAGTGTCACATTCAGTGTACACACAAGAGGAAGAAGGGTGACCACCTATGGGTTACACCTTCAGCTTGGCTTCACTATGTCACCCTGGGCCTCCATTTCTTTTCTCTTCTTTCTTTTTTTTTTAAATGAACATTATTTTTAAGTTGAAAATGAATATATTTTCATACAATGAATATGTGACTGTGGTTTTTCCTCCCCCAACTCTACCCAGATCACTCTCACCCCCCGACCTAAATCCACACCCTTCACTTCTCTCTCTCATTATTAAAAACTAAACAAGAATCTAAAATAATAATAAGACAAACAAACAAACCAGCCAGAATAGGACAAAACAAACAGAAAAAAGAAAAAAACAAAACAAAAGAAACACATATAGGCCCAGACACACACACATTCATACAAACAGAAATCCCATAAAACAAAACTAGAAACCATAATATACAAGCAAAAGACCTGTAAGATAACAAGAGCAGTAGGAGGAGGGGGAGGTGGAGGGGGGAGGAGGGGAGGATGAGGAGGAGGGGGAGAGGGAGGAGGAAGCAGCAGCCCAGGCAAAGCATTATGAGTTAAAAAACCTCCAACAATACCATTTTTTGTTGGCCACCTGTGTTGGGCATGGTGCCCGCCCTTATGTGTGTTGGTATAGCCACTGAGAATGTTAGAGAAACTAATGTTTGCTCTGTGAGGGGGCCTCTATTTCTTTATCTGAACTCTGGTAAGAACAGGTCTGCTAAAGCTTGAGGTTCACGTGCTGAGTGAAAAGCAATCCTGACAGTGAGGTGTTGAGTGTGGAAAATCAGTGTTGTAACAGGAAGTGATTCAGATGAGGCAAGGTCATTAGGATGGAGCATCCCATGGGCAGGTCCTGGTGGCTTTGGATACCTAGCTCTGTCTTTGCAGGCAAGAAGGTCATTACCAAATCTAGTCATAGACCTTGGATACTAACTCTGAGACCAAGCAAACCTCTCTTCACTACCTATTCTGTGGTATTGTGTTACAGCACACATAAAATAGATCAAATACAGGTCTAACCAGGGATTTATGAAGATAGTCAAATGTTTATTCACTCAATGAAGATTTAGTGAGTCCTTGGTATCTGCTAGGGACAAAGGTAAGGGATGACTCGTGTCTAAAGAGTGTGGTACTTCTGGGGACAGGGGCAGATGATTGACAGATCTTTGCTGTAGGGTGTTGTAGTGGATGATAAAGGAAATCGTGGATGCTTTGGATGCTCAGAGAACAGAGACGGGACCAGGCATCTTCTGAACAGAGTGCATGATGGACTTTAAGAACTTGATATATACTTTTCATTTCATAAGTCGCATGAATGAACACATAGGGTGTTGAAGTAAGCAAACATTCCCATGAGCCTCTGAACATTAAGCCTTGTCTCCCTAAGAGGCCAGGGTGTACCCAAGGGTGGCTGGCTGTTCAGGCTCCTTGTGGCTAGAGGAGGCCATGGCACAGACAAACCATCCAGCTCCGGGACAGCAGCAGGAAGCTCACCGGATGAGGGTGATGTTTTTCCGTGGCACCTCCTTCAGGTCACTGATGGATGAGGTCTTGCCAGCAAAGCAGTAATTGGGGTTGTAGTCGGTCATGATGGTCGAGGTCCGTAGCTTGCTCAGTTTGTACTCTGGGCTCTGCAGCTCCATCTGCATAGCTTGCAACTCCTGGTGCTTCCGGCGGTACACTGAAGACAGATAAGTGTCCTCTGTGAGGGATTCTAGGCTAGGTGAAGCTCAGCTGAAGCTCAGCAGAGGCCACCTCCTCCAGCCCTTGGACTTAAAACTTTCCTATCTCTGTTAACAACACTAACAAAGTGATTAAGCTTATCAAAGTATTCCTTCACCACGGAAAACAAGTGCGAAACGTGAATCTCCTACCTGGTATATAATTGATTGTGTCATTCAGAAGTGGGGATTTGTTTCTGTTGCTGTGATAAGATAGCCTGACAAAAGCAGTTTAGGGGAGAAAGGGTCACCTTTGGCTTACAAGTCCACTGTATAGTCTTCCCTTGTGGGGGAAGTCAAGGCAGAGAGAACCTGAAGTGATTTGGTCAAGGGCAGAGAAGAAAGGCATGCCTGGACTCAGCTCACATCCTCCCCTTTAAAAGATAGCCCAGTAACCAAACCTGGGGGATGGGGGTGCTGTCTCTTTTGGGGTAGGTCAGCTCATGCCAGTTAACCCAATAAGAGAATCCCTCACAGACATGTCTACAGGTCACCTAAATTAGACAACTCGTCACTGAGACAATCTTCTCAAGTGATTCTAGACTGGGTCAAATTGAAAATTAAAACTAGCCTTACAGATAGACATGCCAGAATTTTATTATGGAGATGGCTGAGATCCATTAGACATGAAGGAACAACAGGGGATGGTTAGAGGCCATACAGCAGAAGGATGTCTTAGTGAGGTGCTTGGGGTCATTTGGGGACCCAGGATAGCCATCAGAGTATCTCAGGTCTCCTATGAATGAGTCTGCCTGCATGTTTCTGAGACATTCCCCCTGCCTGGCTTCCTGTCTCTGCTTATCTATCAGAGCATCTTATAGCCAGCCACATGGTCCATACTGAGCCTTTGTGCCCTGAGATGGGTTCGCCTTGGTCAGATGGAAGGGTCTCAGAAACCAGTTTTAAATCTCTGGTTGAGTGGGAGTGTTCCTGGCTAGTATAGTTTGAGCCACATATACACAGGGAGTGGCCTCAGGCATGACAGGGTTCCCTCAAGCCCAGAGGAGCTAACAGTGAATATGGGGGTGCAGGGAGAGTGTTTTCAATTGTGTTGGGCACTGAAGGGTACCCATCTCTGTGAGCAGCCAGGAGGCCATGCAGAGTCAAAGATCTCTCTCTCTGAAACTGCAGATTCTCTGGTGGGTAGAGGGTTGATGGTTCTGTTTTCACTTGACCTGGTAGCCCTCCCAAGTCTGGGACCTATCAGGGCAGGGTGATACCTTGGTGTCCATATATATCCTGAGACCCTATTCCTCTGGGACTTGCTTTGCCCCTTCAGAAGCCCTGCTGCTCTGGCAGCATACTCACCAATCATGATGCCAGAGAATGCCAGAACGAGGGCAGCCACCAGGGCAGAGGTCACGACGGAGAGGATCAATGAGAGCGGCAGGTGGGGTTCCGGGGTGGGCGACACTGGAAGACAGGTCCGGATGGGGCACTGACCACCATGCTGATTCTCCTCTGAGCAGGTCCCAAGTCAGAAATACCCTCCCCAGCTGGAAAAGCCACCTGCTGTTTCCAGTCTCTGGAGATCTTGTCACACCTCCCTTTTCAGGGGACCATGGGCCCTAAGTAGGCTCATCCTGGTCTCACAGCTCCCAGAAGTAGCTTTGGGGTAGAGGGAAAATTCAACAGGGATGAATATCAATCTTGGGTGTTGGTCCCAAAAATCAGCTGCACAAGGGTGGGATACAGACAGAAGGGAAAACAGGAGTGGACATGGAAGGGACTTGGGGACCTTAGGGACTGACTCCATACTCAGGAGGACCCAAAAGTAGAGTCCCTTGGAGATGCCCTCAGAAGTGGAATTACTTCTTATGGCCTTAGAACAGGAGAAGGCCCTGTGAGCCCCATCCTGGACAGACTATATGCTCTCTTCACAAAACTACCCCTTCCCGTCCCTCCCCTTCCTTTCCCTTTTCCTTCTCTTCCCTTCCCTCCCCTCTCCTTCCCCTCCCTACCCTTCTCTTCCCTTCTCTTCATTTCCTTTTCCTTTTCTCTTCCCCTTCCCTTCCTTCTCTCCTTTCTCTTTCTTCCCCTTCTCTTCCTTTTCTTTCTCTTCCCTCCCCTCCTCTTCTCTTCCCTTTCTTTTCCTTTTCCCTTCTTTCTCTCCCTTCATTTTCTTCCCTTTCTCTTCCCTTTCCTTTTCTTCCCTTCCCTTCCCTCCACTCCCCTTCCCTTCATTTCCCTTCCCTCCACTCCCCTTCCCTTCATTTCCCTTCCCTCCACTCTCCTTCCCTTCATTTCCCTTCCTTCCACTCCCCTTCCCTTCATTTCCCTTCCCTCCACTCCCCTTCCCTTCATTTCCCTTCCCTCCACTCCCCTTCCCTTCATTTCCCTTCCCTGCCCCTATCCCTACCCCTTCCTTTCTCCCTCCTCTCCTCTCCCTTCTCCCTTCATCTCTTCCTCCTTTTTCTTTCTTCTCCCTTCCTTCTCCTCCCCCCTCATCTTTTCCTCTCTCCTTTCTTTTCTTCTCTTCCTCCTCTCCTCCCCCTCCTATCTTTGTCCCTCCCCTTCCCATCCCTTGTTTCTTTACTATGTATTTTTCTCTCAAGGGGGAATGGAATGTGTTCAGAAGAGGGACTCTAGGATGGAATCAGGCTTAGAGCTCTATCTGTGTGGTCAAAATAAACAGCTATTGAATATGGAGGAGACTAAAAACAAAAGCATCCTCATTGAATATATGTGCTAAAGGCTGTGTCCAGTCAGGAACCATATGCAGGAAGTTCAAAGGCACAGGGCCTGGCTCTGAAATTCCTCAACACAGGGGTGTCTTAGGAGTGCTAAGGCCCCCATTGCTAGGCACTTGCATGGACATGGGATGTCTGGCCCCTTGGTAGAGATGCCACAGGTTTTGCTTCATGGCTTTGGTAAGGGGATAGGCAATTCTCAGACCGCTTCAGGTGCCCTACCTTTCATACAAGGTCTCTTTGCTCAGCTGCCAGAATATGAACAAGAGGCAGAAAAGATACTTTTTTTTCTTTTTAAAGATTTATTTATTTACTTCATGTATATGACTATACGCTATAGCTGTACAGATAGTTGTGAGCCTTCATCTGGTTGTTGGGAATTGATTTTTAGAGCCTCTGCTCGCCCTGGCCAACCCCACTTGCTCCAGCCCAAAGACTTATTTATGATTATATCTAAGTACACTGTAGCTGTCTTCAGACACACCAGAAGAGGGCATCCGATCTCATTATGGGTGGTTGTGAGCCACCATGTGGTTGCTGGGATTTGAACTCAGCACCTTCAGAAGAGCAGTCGGTGTCTGATGTGGCATCGCTCCAGCCACAGACAAGATACTTAACAATTGGGCTTGTTCAGTTGGCTCAAGCTTTGGCCTTCTTCCCCTCCCCCACTGCTGTCCCTTACCAATGCAGGAGACGCCATCGTCAGCCAGCACAGTCCCATGGTCACAGAAGCAGATGACTTTGTGGCTCTCAGGGTCCATGTGACATTCGTCTACCTCACAGTGACTGCAGTTTAGATAATGCTTGATATTCACTTCCCCATGGCCCTCCATCACTGGTGACAAGGAGGGAGGATCAGTCTCAGGCTGAACATGAAGATCAGTCACCCTGTACCTTCAGGTGCCCCCCAACCCCCGCCTTTGAACTTTATCTCTGGCTGCTTGCTGTGGATTCTTGGGGTCCCTGCCCCAGGTCCTTCGGCCACTGAAAGCACATCTGGGGAAGCATCTTTGGGTGTACAGAGCTGAGACTGAGAACGTGTGTTTGTCTGTGTGTAAGTGTGAGACCTGTATCCAAGGACCCTGGCTCTGGTACGGTGTTTTAGCTACTCTTGTGTCATTTTCTAGGTCCTGCTTGCCTGGTGGGTCCATACTCTGCCTCTTTGCCAAAATTCAGCCACATACCCCAACTTCCACAAACTATGATGAGGTGAGCTATGGGAAGACTTGTATCTGCAGGTGGTCCATAGCCATGCCTTGGTATCCTGACCCCATACAGTGTCCAGGTTGGTGGAAGAAATGGCTTAAGTTTGTGTCATCACCTGGTAGAGGGGGTACCTTTTAAGGCCGGGGTGTACAGGATACCCAATGGACTGATGAAGGAAACCCCATCTTCCCCATCCATTTCGGGGTCATTGTTTGATGCTGCGTTGCCACCTGTGGCAAACCAGAGAAGAGTTGAACCCCAAAAGGTGGGTGCCCAAGTCTCAACACACATGCACATCAACAGACATGCAGTTCTGGCCAAAGCTATGGGTCACTGGGGGCCTGTGGAACAGGGAGGAGGCGAGGGAAGGGAGGTTCTAGGCACAGAGGCTGCACATTGGTTTAACTCTGTAGATGCTAGGCGTGTGGGCCAATTTCCCTTGCGGGTTGGAGTCAGATCATCCAGGGAGTCTCTACCACACTGCTGAGGCCATGGTACTAAGTAGCAGGTAAGCAAGAGTCTAGAAGGTTCTAGTCTCTTGAGGTTGGGGTGCATCCTTGTGTCTTAGAGAGTTGCTTGGGTCACTTGGGGGTCATGATGGGAGCTGGGGGAGATGAGCCACTGTGCCTTCAGACTCCTGTCCCTCCTTTCATCTGGGACTGGGTGATCTTGGGGTTCCCCCTGCCCCCAGGGTCCTCCCATCCACCCAAAGCTCGGAAAGGAAGCTTGTGTGATCAGCACAAGCATTTTCCTTTTCCACACAGCGACAAAGCAAAACACAGACACGAAGAAGAACATCACAGTGCTGGCATGCAGTGTGTCCTAATCTGGGGGAGGGTGGGAGAATCCCTTAGCTGCAAACTCTTCCCAAGCCAATGGGGGATCAACAGCAGGCTGATTGGTGCAGGGCTGGGTTTGAAGCTGCCCGCAATGGCTTCTGGGAATAGTTCCCACCCGCATGGACAGTGCTGCTCTCAGGCAGCTAGTGGGTTGGACAGAAAATTGAAAGGGAGGCGCCCATGACACTTTAGACCAGGCTCAGTTACTCTGGTTTAGCCAGCCCCCGCAAATGAGCTGTAGGGGCTAGAAGAGTCTGGTCTTCAGAGCTGCCTGGTCCTTGTGGTGAGTGGTTCATGGAACCGCAGGGAAAGCCAAACGCTTTTACGTTCAGCTTTGAAAGGGGCGCAGGAGTTGGGGGATGGGAGGGATCAAAGATCACATAGGATCTTGATGCCATTGCTACACAAGCCTGGAGGCAGGATGCTGGCTCAGAAGTCAACACCCTACCTCTGGCGGGCCCAAGCCAGGCAGAGGGGAGGGGAGCGTGCAGTGACGTTACAGTCTACACTGGGGGGTGGGGGTGGGGGGACGGGAAGGTGACGGGGAGGGAAGAGCCTAGGACTAAGAGGGGAAAGAGTGACACCTAGAACGCGAATCATCTTTACCTATATATCCTCCGCCTCCTCCACCTGAGGAGCACCCCCCTCCACCCCCTCCGAAACCCCCTCTTGTCTCCCACCCCCACTTCTTCATGGCCTGGGGGCAGGAATGTCCTCCGGCAGCACCCTCCAGCAAAGACTTTCCGGCCCAGAGGAAGGAAGTGTTATCATTCCAGCCGCCTCCACCACCTGCGGGAGAAATGAGACATGCCTCTTGAGGGGCTGGCAGTTTTGGAAGGAGACAGGAGCTGAAGAAATTGGAAAGAGGATATGGTGGTCTTTGAGAGCCATTCCCACTAGCTCTCTTCCAGGGTCCAGCTCACGGGGGAGCTAGGAATAGTTAGCCACTGGCTGTAGTGACACCTCTTAAGCCACAGTGTGTGCCTATAAAGTTGTTGTGCCTGGTTCCCTGCTTCCTGGCAGGGCTCTCTAGCTCAGGAGTAGGCAGTGCACTTCAGTAGAGACTTGGGTGGTGGGGAGGAGGGGGCGTGGTGCACTGGGGATAGGCAGAATGGTGGCGGAACTTTTTAGAGTATGGCCACCGCCTCTTGAAAGTGAACACATTCACTGTTTCTATTCTAACAAGTCTCTGCAGCCGACTGCAGGGCCCCTGCCAAGGTCACTGCACTAGTTTCTTGAGGGACCAGGCTCTCTCTAGTCCCAAGGGCTTCATTGTTTGCTGGCTATGAAATTCAGGCCATTACCTCCTCATTCTGAGTCCCCGTTTCCCTACCTGTAACTTGGAGATAATAGGACTCAAATTGAAATGTTGAGGGTGGATATTAGAGCCATCAGACTGAGCTCAGAAACATTCCTCAAGTGCTAAGTGTGGGCCAGTTAAGTCTGACAGGAAGAACACTCGCCTGCTAGCTGCCTTGTGTCAGGCTCAGCCTGTCTCAGAGCTGTGGAGAAGCTCGAAGGGAGTGTGTGACACCTGGTGGCACTGCTAGCCACTTAGCCATGCTTCAGGAACTTCAGGGGCTGCCTTGTGCTCTTGGAAAGGGAACGACAGACAGGCAGAATTAAGGCCTGCTTATGACCACTAGCACTTGATTTCAATGATTGTCTCCTGCCGGTCCTCGAGAGTCCAGTGTGCACTCCACCCTCTTGCTCCATATGACATTCCAGGAAACACTGAATCCAAAGGACCCCAGCAGATGACCTCAGTGGGCCCTGGAAACCCATGCAGAAGGGACTGAGTCAGCCCATGAGTGGCTTTCCTAGGACTGCAAGAGTTTATCTGCCAGGGGGTTAATCTTCTGGATGAACTCCTGGCTGAGGTCCCCCAAGCCCTGAGAGGGCAGTACAGTAGAGAGACATAAAGAGGTGTGTGTGGGAGTGCTGGTAGAGGTGATTAGATGTTAGCAATTGGGAACCAAGCTAACAAAATGAAGCTCCAATTCACAGCAATGGTAAACAAATCTGAATTGAATTCCTCTTTGCCCCCACCCCCAGGCAAGGTATACAGGCTTTGTCAGTTCTAGAAACTGGAGGGTTGGGGTCCCGGGCCTCCACAGTGCTATTCAGCAAGCCTCAAGCCAGCAAGACAGCTTCAGAGGTAATGGGATGCCTCCCCTCTCCCATATTGGCACCAATAAGACTAGCTCCAAGCACTCAGGGCCCAGTGACTACTGTGCCTTCAGGGTCCCTGAGAAATTTCTGGTAGAGGGCGGGGCTTTACCTGCGGCTCCGGAATTGCCGTTCAGCCCTAGAACTGAGGAGTTATTCTCCAGTCTCTCTGGGTGGAACGTTTCTGTCTTGGCCCCATAGGCCCTGCCACCACCACCGGCTGCAATGATCAGGGGTACAGGCACTCCATCTTTCATCTGCCCAGGGGAGACATTCAGAGATGAAGAGACTGAGCTAGGCATCCATTAGGGAGACCCTCTGCCCTAGTTTAAATATTTCAATTTAAAAATTTGCAGGGCAGCGGGGTGACTTCCCCATCTGTGGTGGTTTGCGGGTCCTGAATTGATGTTATAGTAACTCCCCTCTGACCAGCTTTTGTATCAGCTGCGGTTCAGCTGGTGATAGGAACTCACTAGGGCACGCATCTCTTAATAGGTTACAAATGAGCTGGGATGGATCCTGGAGGATCTTTCCCATAGCCCTTTCCCTGAAGCTCCTGGGAGATATTGTTGCTGGTGATGAGAAGCAGGTCTCCCTTTCTCCATCTTCAGTCCTCTCTTGGATCCCCACAAGTTCAAGAATAAGCCCCTAGCATTATTGTCTCCAGACGGGCACCCAGCTAGAAACCCTGCTTACCATCTGTGGTCTGGCTTTGACAATGTTAAAAAACTGTCAGGCCTGGCTGGACAAGGAGCCCAGAAGTTGAAAGGCAAAGGCAAAAGTAGTCCCCTTTCTCAGGCAGACAAACCCGACCACCCTCTGGGCTATGGGTTCTCATAGTTAATGACATAGACCATTCCAGGGGTTTCTGTTTAGCTTTGTTCTGGGGTTGTAACACTACAGTGGGCTCCAGCCTTTGCTTCATCCTTTGGAGAAGACCGCACCTTAAACACGTAGGTGGCTCCACCCCCACCTCCTCCTCCTCCTGCCCACTCGTGCACGCTTCTGTTCACTCGGATCTCTTCTTCTATGACATTGTTCTCGCCAACACAGACTTTCTGGATTAGCTGGTTTGCCTGTATGAATCAAGACCACCTCATTAGGTTTGTGCCCAAGTCAGGGACCTTGTGTGCATATGGTAGGACCTGATTGTCTCTCAGACAGCTTATGGTCGAATTGAGGAGTCAAGAGTAAACATGCCCAAAAATGATCTCTTTGAGCAGTGTTAGGAAAGGGCCACAAATGCTGGCTTGGATGCAAATGTTATGGGAAGCTGGGGGATGGACTGCAGCCAGGGAGGGATGCCTGCAGGTAGTAGCTTCTGGATGGGCTGTAGAGTATGGGGAGGGTTTCAGCAGAGTCAAGGAAACATCCAGGTAATTCCAAGAGGAAAGAGTAGCATGACCTACAGGAAAGGAGGTAAGTGGGGGGGGGGTTGCTGGGGGAGTTGTAGAGAAATGCTTAAAGGTCTTGTGTAGAAAAGTCCAGCTTAGTCCAGAGGGCCCAGTTAGGATCCTGTGGCTGCCCAGAAGGGATGCCAAGACCCTGGGAAGTGAGGCTCTAGGGCATGCACAGATTAAGTGAACAGTCAGGTCATGGCATGGGCCTTGTGGATGATCAGGATTGGACTTGGGAGTGAAGAGCCATTGAGATCTCTCTCTGTCTCTCTGTCTCTGTCTTTCTCTCTCATTATAGTTCTGGAACATTATGAGAAGAATTGAAAATAAATACAGAACAAATAAACAAAACCCACTGTGGAATTTCCATTCTCAGCTCACCTTTGGAAAAGGCATGTCTCCCTCATCTTACACGTGTTACTCTTCCCATCCAACATCCCTTTCCTTGTTTCTAGAAATCTCTGGTATGCAGCCCCAGGCAGAGCCCCCTGGCTGCTGGGTAGAAGAGGGCGTGGACCTTGGAATCTGATAGCTAGACTCGATCGTCATCATCACTTTGAGTGACTGCCACTGTGGTCCTCAGGTGTGGGGTGGGAACAGCACCATCACAGGTTGCATGGATATGCAGGCCGGCCACTAATATTGTGTGCCACACATGTTAAGGATGGATAGGTGGCTGAATTAGTATCTCACTAGATTCACATCTGGGCCCCACAGGCTCCTGGGGATGTGGAGGTTTCTGGAATTACACTGGGATGCCTGTAACATAAATCCTGGAATCCTGGGAGGGAAAGGCTACTGCCAGAAGAAGACTCACACCTTCCATGGCCACTGCAGCTCAGATGGATTTCCTAAACATCAGCCTGATCTCAGAGGAAAATGACTTCTCTTTCACTTAATGGAATAAAAGCCAATAAAACATCAAATTTTCATCAAACGCTGCTGCATAACCAGCCGGTGGACACAGCAATCCATCTTGAGTCACTCCTTATGCTAAAAGTATTCGGGAGTGCCAGCGGTGGGTACTCAAGAAATTTCCAGATAAACGGCCGAGATGCAATTTGTTTTATGGCATTTTGGATTTAATGATGGAAGTAATTTGACATTTCTTAGAGTGGATTTAGTGTGCACGGAAAGCTCTGGACTGCTGGGGTGGGGCTAACATTTTCCCCAGGTGACAAAACGATGTCCAGGGCTTCCAGAAGACTGCTGGGCAGGTGGTCTCGGACAGGGATGGGTAGCAAGGTGCGTGTCCAGAGGCTGGATCTAGGGGGAGGGAGGGAGGGAGGATGGGGGCTGCCAGTTGAGCGGTACTTTGATGAGACTCTCAGGGTCCTGGACTTGCCCCCAACTATCAATCAAAGGGCTGTTCAGAGTGAACCAGCAGAGCTGAGAAGATCCTCTTCTAGACCCGTCTCCCCTTCTTTCTCTCCTCTGGCAGCTAGCAGTGTGACCTCCACATCCAGGGGGGGGTGCCTCTTTCTGAGATATGATTCTGGACACTGCTGGTATAGTGCAGGGGCAAGAGCAGTGGAGCTTGAAGATGGCCTAGCATATCCCTGCTCCAGGCATCCCTTAAGTCGGCCAAGGGGTACCTAATATATAGTCTGTTCTCAGCAAGCGTCTCTGATCTAGTGAGAGCCTCTGGTGGAGATGGTGTACTTCTTCACGCCATTCATCAGACCTCCCCCACCACCAAGTCCTCCCTCCCTCCCTGTTTCTTGTTAGCTTCTCTTCCTTTATCCTTCTAACCTCTAAATAGTGGGACCCTGGGTTCCTCTTTTCTATCTGGACCACACCATAGACAACCTCAGCCCCCATGATCTTTATGTTGATTTAGATCTTCCTCCCTGGATCTCTTCTAAACTCCAGCCATCTGTCTGTGCTGCCCACCCGCTGTCTCTCATAGCTGCTTTGTTGTCTATGAGGTCTCCACAGTCAGTGTGCTTGACCTCGACCTCCTCACCTTGCTCCCAGATCTACTCGGTGTGTATGTATTCGTGTGTGTGTGTGTGTGTGTGTGTGTGTGTGCGTGTGTGTGTGCGTGTGCGTTTTAAGACAGTCTCACTTGTAACTGGGGCTAGCCTGAAACTCAGTGTGCTGGTCCAGCTGACCTCCAACTTGTTGGGATTACAGGCATGAGTCCAGCCCAAGCTGCTCCTTCTGCATTATCCCCTGGTAGGTGACCACAGTGCTCGGTTCTTGGAGCCACTCTTGGCTTTTCTTTCTCTCAGCTCCTCTTGGATTTCACATTCCAAGCATGCCCAGTATCCAGTCTCTTTCCACTATGGTCCAAGCCCCCAGCACCTCTTGGTGGATGAGAGTCTGGTGCTTGCCTCTGCCTTTGTCCCTGTGGGATCCAACCTTCACGGTGCAGCCACGGGGAGTCCTTGGAGGCATGCCCTTTTTATTACTATTTGGCTTTGAGGATGTGAGATGCCATTACAGTGGCCTGGCCCAGCCTGTTCCCTTGGCCCTCACCTCTCAGTGACCCCAACTTTTGCCCTCTGCTTCTCTCCTTGGGTGCACAGGCATGCTTCTATCCCAGGGACTGAGCCTTGGCCAAGTCTTTCTCTCTTTTCTAGGATAAATGTGCCTTGTGTGTAAGGTCTGTCTTGTTCATTGAATGTCCCTGTTGCCTGGATGATGACGGCACACACAGGTACTCAGAGTATGCATTTGTTGAATCAGTTTGAATGAACAGAGGATGGTCTGGCTAGTGCATTGGCCTTCTTGGTGTTTGCTGGGTGGGGGTATGGGGCTTAGCAATTAGGTCAGTGATTTTTGCCATCCAGGGGGCACCCGAGATTTTCAGGAGATTTTTTTTTGATGGTTGTTGCTGAGATACAGCGGGCATCAAGTGGTGGAGGATGATGAGGATGCTGCTGAACACCATACACAATGTGGAACAGGGCCCCCCTCTGCTGTAAAGAAATTCTCCTCTAAAATTCCAACAGTGCTTATGAGGAGGAAGCCTGATTTGGCTCATCTTATGAGGCAAGGTCTGGTAGGAAATAGGCTTTCTCTGTCTCTGTGTCTGTCTCTCTGTCTCTCTGTCTCTGTCTCTGTCTCTGTCTCTGTCTCTGTCTCTCTGTCTCTGTCTCTGTCTCTCTGTCTGTCTCTGTCTCTGTGTCTCTGTCTCTGTCTC
>NW_022196912.1:22624798-22633344 GCF_008632895.1 Mastomys coucha | reverse complement strand
TCTCTCTCTCTCTCTCTCTCTCTCTCTCTCTCTCTCTCTGTGTGTGTGTGTGTAAAGGGGTGTTTTCCGGCAGCAGTTAGAGCTGATTTCCTGTACCTGGAGCTTGGGATGGCCAGGAATCAGGCAGAGAGCCTCCCACAAATGTGCAGTTAAGCCAGCTAAACAGCACAACTTAATTGTTAAACCAGCTAACCTTAATTCTTAAAGTTTACTTCATTTTCATTTTTCTCCCAGTGAAAACTGGAGGTGGAGATAATGCTTGAAGACAGCAGGTCTTCCTCTCCTGAGGACCCACCGGGAGAGTGTAGGAGGACCCATCACTTTCCTCCCATGCTCAAGTATGTATGACATGCCTAGCCCAACCAGCAGAGGGCGCTTCCCTCTGCTTATGCCTGAGATGGCCTCTGCCTGCCCTCATGGGAACTGTCCATATGTATGCACGAAGTTTGAGAACAAGTAGGTTGATTAATAAGAATGATAAAGTGCAGCAACCTAGAGGAGCAAGTAGATTACAATTGAATTAAAAAAAAAAAGGACATAGTCCCGTGAAAAGACATAACTGATTACAATCCAATCAAGTAAAAGTCCCTTGCAGAAGTCAATGCAATCTTTCTGCTTAGATGAAAGAATTACATTAGCACTCAATAAATTCCTGTGAAAATTACAGCAGCCTGTAATTTAATGACTTAATATATTATAACAGCCTGCAAAATCCTGATTATAGTCCCTAAATAAAAGTTGGAGTGGAGGCATTTCTCAGACGGGAGGTTGTACCCACCAGGCTTGGTTCTCTGGTTTTCTGTTGGAAGGGTGGAAGTATGGGAGAGGGGGCGGGACAACTGAGAGACTCTCAATTGCTATTTCCTGAACCCACAGCCCAGAACCTGGCTCTTTGGAGCTGAGGAACTTTTGTGGAACTAAACAGCTTTCTTGGTAGGTCCTGCTCCCTAATGTGAGCCCCCAAGCTGCTGGGACAATTGTTGGAGAAGGTGCTGTGCTGGTCACTGGGACCCAGGTCTCTGCCTGAGATCTACTCCTGCAAAGCTGTGCTTCAGCCTGACCTAAGCAGGATATCTGTCATTCTGGGGCCTGAGTTCCTGCCAGCATGGTCAGCAATGGCAGGGTCTTACCACCCCTAACACTGCAAGGCAAGAGGCAGACAGCTGGGATGTCTGGGGCTTCATAGCTGCTGGCTAGAGAACCCTCGCTGCCTGGCTCTGTGGGTCAATTTTGACTGCTCTTGATATTCTCAGCTCCTGGGGCTGGACTTTGCCTTGACCCACTGGGATCAAGGAAACACAGTGCCTGGCTGCCTTTGGGATCACCGAGGCTTGTCCAGTGATGGGCTATACAAGTGGAAAATGGGGAGAGGTCACAGAAACTACAGCTCAGACAAGTATAGGAGGCAGCCAAAATGGTACTCTAGAGTTCCTCTCTCCTTGTTTGTAACATGGGAGTTTAATCCTGAAATGTCCCCCATAGGCTTATAGTGTGAATGCTTGTTTTCCAGTTGATGCTGTTTGGGGAGGCTGTGGTATATTTAGAGGGTAAGGTCTAGCTATCTGGGGAATGCTGAAGGAGACTTCTTGAAACCGTGAGCCAAGATGAATCTTCCCCTTTAGACGTTGGTTCTCACAGGTATTTTGTCAGAATAATATAAAAGCCACTAGTGGGACATGAACTGCCCACATTCTGCTCTCAGTCTATGCTTTCATTTCTTTTTCTAGTTTTAACCACATAAATAAATAATATATGAAGATATTCTTTCTTTTTCCTTTCTCTCTCTCTCTCTCTCTTTCTTTCTTTCTTTCTTTCTTTCTTTCTTTCTTTCTTTCTTTCTTTCTTTCTTTTTTTCGAGTTAGGGGCTCCTGTGCCCACCTATCCCAGGCTGACCTCAGACTCCATACACAGTTGAAGATGACTCTGATTCTCCTTCTGTCTCCCGAGTGTTGGGATTGTGGGTGTGCACCACCATGCTCAGGAAAAAAACCTTGTGCAGGCAAACACTATACCGACTGGAAACATTCAGACCTGACAACATTCTTTCTGTGACAATTTCAGACAGTATTTATCAGGATCCCCAATCCAGTCTCCTCCCAAGAAGTAGACACTGTTAGCTGTATCTTTCAGCACTTTTTTTGTGCATATATATATATATATATATATATGTTTGATTTTGAGTGACTGCTCACAATTCATAATAATAGGATTAAGTACAATACACTAGCGTCTCAGCCAGAGCAGAAGGGAAACACTCCCTTTCCTACTTTTTTTTTTTTTTTTTTTTTTTTTTTTTTAGGTTTTTCGAGACAGGGTTTCTCTGTTTAGCCCTGGCTGTCCTGGAACTCACTCTGTAGACCAGGCTGGCCTCGAACTCAGAAATCCGCCTGCCTCTGCCTCCCAAGTGCTGGGATTAAAGGCATGTGCCACCACCTCCCGGCCCTTTCCTAATTCTATAGAGAATATCCAACCTTGGTCCATTTAGGTAGGATTCAGACCTTTGGCTTTTTTTTTTTAATTTTTTTTTAAAGATTTATTTATTTATTTTATGTATGAGTACACTGTAGTTGTCTTCAGCCACACCAGAAGAGGGCATCGGATCCTATTACAGATGGTCGTGAGTCACCATGTGGTTACTGGGAATTGAACTCAAGACCTCTGGAAGAGCAGTGAGTGCTCTTATCCACTGAACCATCTTTCCAGCCCCTAGACCTTTGGTTTTAAAGTCAGTCATGAAACCAAAGCTTCAGCCTTGGCTCCCACGGGCTACAAACCTGCAGTAGGCCCCCATTCCTTGCGTCCTTATGCATTCAAATGGCCCTAAGAAAGAAGAGGAACTCACAGACAGAGTTGCTGCAGGTCATGCAGTCTTTGAATGTGAATCCCCAGAAGGATCATTGGGGGATACTGTCCTTCAAGAGGTCACCCTCACCTCACCTGGTGCTGGGACAAGCTCCTGCTGGGGGAACTTACCCTGGGACAGGCATCCTCCCCTTGCTGACCGACAAGAATGTAGAGTGTGTCGTCCTTCTCCAGATTGAAGATGCCCAGGACAGACACTCCATGGGACCGCATCATGGTGTTCTTCCCACCTTTCCCACCAGCTGCTCCATAGCCCGAGATACTGCAACAGGACAAGGCATGATGGCTTCTAATGGGATAGGAGACTGACCCCGCCCCCTTCGAATCTATGAGCTTTCAGGGGACCAAGCCCCACCCTCTCAGAACAGGTCTGAGGGTTCTTGTCCACATAACTCTGTGAGGTCAACCAGGAGGGAGATCACTCCCCACTTTTGGGAGAAAGGAATCGGTTTAGAGGGGAAGTTGGGGTTGTTTACTCTTAAAGCTAGGAAGGTGAGGGATTAGTCAGATGTGAGATAGGGAAGGAGCAGGGGTTCTGGAGAGGGTGGAACACCTAGATAGACCCCATTCTGGATTTCCTAGCTCAGTATTAAAAGACTCACGTGACCCTAGATCAAATCCCTCCCGGTTCCTTATATATGATTGGAAAAAATAAAAGAACCCATCTCTTATCCCACAAGTGTTATGAACAATAAAGGAATTCAGCCTTGAAATCCTTAGGGCTGATACACAATAGGCACTCAGTAAGTGGTCCTTGTTAATGTGTGTGAACGGTGTTAGTAGTTAGCAGTAACTGACTTGGTACAAAGTTTGAAAGTCTCTCCTTGGGGCCTAGAAATGATGAGAGGAGCATCCTCTGAAGAGAGTGTGCTTATGAGCCCAGACTATCCCATCCTAGCAGTAACTCCTCCTGGAGCAATCTGGGCAGACAACAAACAAGTGATCACTATGAAAATAAAGAGAGAGAGTGGGGGAGTGGGATTTGATCTGCCACCTCTGTGATTGCTGAGATGACATCAAGGAAGGACAGGAAAAACTCAGCTCAGGAACTGCAGCCGAGGCACCGCAGGCCTTGAAGGCAGCAGCATACCAACTGACAAACTCTAACAAATGCCTCTCTGGAGAACTGTGGCCAGGGGCTCTGGGAGGGTTTTCCTGTCTCTGTGCACTCAGGTGGAAGGTCCTTGATGAAAAGCCAGCATGAGATGGAAGACAGCTTTGTCCACACATACAATGGCTTCTGTAAAACCCCGTGTTCTGAATATGGGAGACTCCTCAGTCTCTCCCAAGGTGCAGTCCAGGTCCTTTCTTCAGGGACAATCCTAGAGACTGGCTGTTTTCTAATGCCACAGACAAGAACCTGAATTCTCCATGGGATGCAAATATTATCTGGCATTCATCGTCCAGTTAGCTACTCAGGCACTCTAGTGCTGGGAATGGCATTAGACTTCATGGAGAGGAGAAGACCTGAGATGAGTTCCAGGCCCTGCAAGAGTTTATGAAGAGACTGGGAAATGCACACAGTTATGCAAAGAGAGACGCTCACCATAACAGCTGCTCCACCTTGAGGCAAAGTGAAGGAGCTGTTGGGCTTCAAGACCAGAGATTGTGTGCCCACTACAGAGACCCAGCCTCATCTATAAGAGAAGAAGAGCTTTGCCTTCTTTTCCAAACTCATAGTGGTGCAAAGCAAAGAGAGATGACATAATGGAGATGCATGGGCTGCTGCAGATTTCAGTGTAAAGACTGTGGATCATCATGTCCTCAGAGCTAGGGGACAGTTGGACATCTTAAGTTGTGGTGGTGGTGGGGATGACAGATGGGAGGATTCTCAGACAAGACAAAAGGAAGATGCTTGGAGCCTCTGGGCTGTCCAGTGGCAGCTGGTGGCCAGTGTGGGCAAGGGGAGACTGTAGGTTTGGAAAAGGAGGGGAGCATGCTTCAATGTGCCGGCTGCAATGCAGGTTGACATGAGAAAGATGTGATTAATCTCATTTGAAAGACGAAATAGAGGCTCAGCGAGATGAACGCAACTGGAAGCCACACACCTGAGCAATGGTGGACTGTGAGCCATTTCTGCTAGAGGCCACTTCCTCTCCCATGCATACAGCTGGGAGGCATAGGAAGCTTAACAAAGAGGGGCATGAGAAGACATTGTTGGTTCCTTCTGACCTCCAGCCAAACATTCTTAGTACACTATACAAGGACAAGAGAGAGCTGGCTCAGTAGCTAAGAGAGCTTGCATGTGTAAGCTTGAAGACCTGAGTTTAAATGTGTACCTGTAACCTCAGCACTGTGTGTGTGTGTGTGTGTGTGTGTCGGGGTTGGGGGGTAAAGATAGGAGGGTTGCTAGGGCTTTCTTGATGTCTCATGGTTCTAGATTCAGTAAGGGATCCTGTCTCAAGAGAATAAGGCTACTACTCAGTGTTCTCCTTTGATCTCTGTGAAAGTGTGTGTGTGTGCATATGCTGTGTGACCTTGGGTAAGTAATCTCCCCTCTCTGAGTCCAAATTTCATGGTAATGTAAGAAGAAGATAATAATATTGGCCTTAAAAGATAATTTCTAGGACTTGGTCAGGTTGCAAGAAAAGGCCTCATTTCCACCCCAAGATGGGTTTTGCTCAGACACCTTCTACCTGAGTCCTTGTCCTGCTCCAGGCTGCTGATGCAGAGAGGTGGGCTGCACCCTGCTCATTCCTGCCTGCAGCATTTGCAGAGTCATTTACATCAATTTGCATGCATTATGAATCATTCTGAACCCTCTCGCGTGTTTAAATTTAGCCAAATTATTATATTTCGGAAGTTGTTTGTTCCTGACTCCTTTTCTCTCCCTAGGCCCCACGTCATCTCTCTCCTGCTCTCTCCAGATCTCAGTTCTTGGCAGTGAGGTGGTCTGGCAAGAGCCCCGAGCCCTGAGCCATACTTCCAGTCTTGGAAGCCCTGGCCATGTGACTTGAGGAAACCCAGCTAACCTGTAGGAGTCTCAGCTCTCACTGCTGAGGGAAAAAGTGAAGGCCTCAGAGATGGGGAGAGAAAGTGGGTTTTAAAAAGCTGTGAATGGAGGCAAGGCCAAAGCAGGGTCTCCAAAGTCGACAGCAAAGGTTGAGAACCAGGTATCAGTAACTGGCGATTACTCTCCAGGGTGTAGCCTCAGCCATGTGTCTCCACCTTAGGAACTCAATGTTTAAGGGGTAGTTAAGGTCCTGGGAGGGTGTGGTCCTTCCTCCTCCCCCTAGGCCTGGAACCTCAGAGCTTAACTCACTACTACTACAAGTCCGACCCTGCCTCATAGTGACATATGACCAGGCTTGCCTTCACACAAACCTCAAGCCAAATCCCAGCTTTGCGCCTCAGTGCAGGGAGCACCTGGCCAGCATAGCTCCTCCTTCCAGGTGCTGACTCTGCACTGGATTCCACCAAGCCACTGCTTCCTTCAAGTTCATGGTGGAGACGTCTTGCCTTCTTATCCTGGCTTTACCTAGTCGTACTCAATCGCTGTGTGACCTTGGGTAGATTATCTTCCCTCTCTGAGCCCCTTGGTAATATACTACTAACCCTGGCCTTGAAAGACAACGGTGGGAATTAGAGGAGATAACGTCTACAAGGACCTGCCTGACTTGGAGAGGACAGTCACTGAGTGAGGCATGCAAACATTGTTAGGGGGTGCTCCTGACAGTCTGTGCTTGTCTGGGGCTGGGGGTGGCTACTGGGAGGCAAAAGGGAATGAAAGTGGGGTACTGGGTAGAACAGGGCACAGCAGGGTGGTCCTGGGTCCAATCCTGCTCAGTTTCACCTGGGGACCTCCTCTGTATTGAGCCGACAAAGCATGCATCTGCTCAGCACTGCTACAGCCTGGACTCTCTCGATCAGACCATCCCAAGCCATGCCAGAGCCACCACCTCAGCACCAGTCTCCACACGCTCTCCCCAAACCCGGTTAAACAATTTACTTTTGATGGTTGACAAATGACGAGAAATTAATATACCTGCCACTCAAGCGCAGAGAGTGACTCACAGTGATTCCAATTTACTGGAAATTGCCAGATAGTCCTCTGGATGAGTGGATGCTGTAATCTCTTTGTTTTTCCTCATCTAAATCCAGGTCCCCTGGTCAGGCGGGATGTGTACTGGGTTTGTGTTTTGTATTATTGACTGTGAGCTATTGTTACCTGGTGTAATTGAGTTGTGAATCTTTTTTAAATAAAGAATTAGTAGCGGATCAAAGTGAGCTGCCTGCTGGATTCTGGAATGACAGCGTAGCTGGGTCACAGCATGTTGGCAGCGGTGTTGTCTACCTGGGAGGGGTGCTGGGGAAGAGGAGGAGGGATACCCCACACTCTGAGAAACATATGAGGATCTCATTCTTCACCCATAGCCCTCTCCAGAAGAGTGACAGACCCACACCCCATTCTGGGCTCTCCCTCTTTCCTTGTTCGGATCAGGTCCACACGGCAATCAGGATTACTGGAAGAACATGAGGACATGCCCAGCAGGAACTTTCTGATCACCTGTGTGTGTGGGTCAGTTGGAACATCTGGGCACAGTGTTGAAGGGGACAATTGGACCTTGGAGTCTGAGCCCCTTGGTGAGGTCACCTGGTTTTATTACTGTCCACTTCTTTCAACACCTGGCCTGTACAGCTCTAAGCACCAAGATGGCTCTCTCTGAAACCTTTGATGTTGCAGGTGGATTTGTCCTTTGACGGAAAGGAAGACAACTTTCAAGGTCATGTGGCTGATGGGTGGTGGAAGTTGGACCCAAACTCCATTCTGCTTGCTGCTCATTGATCTTTGCCTAATCCCCCACCTCTGACTTTCCCTGCTCTGTGCGATGACTATCTGCACAATTACTTTGGCAATTCATCATGCCTGTGACATCTCTCCTACTCTTGTCTAGAACTTGATTGGCAGCGTAGACGGTTATCGAATTCCTGCCCTGCAGCTGCTCTTCCCAGAGACTGTGAGGATCTGGAGTCTTCTCTATGAGCCCTGAAATGCCTACTCAGTGCTAGGTACGTAGTAGGGGCTCCCTAGCTCACTGCTGGACAAACAGTTCAGTGTTTGACACATAGTAGGGGGGTCCATGGATCAGTGCTCAGAACACTCTATAGCAGCAGTTCTCAACCTTCCTAAGGCTAGGACCCTTTCATACACAGTTCCTTTTTTGTTACTACTTCACAACTGTAAATTTTCTACTGTTATGAGTCATAATGTTAATATCTGATATGCAGGATATCTGTTAGGCATCCCTTGTGAAAGGGTCATTCAACCCTCAAAGGGGTTGAGACCCATAGGATGAGACCCAGCGCTCTAAAGCCCAGTGCTAGCCTCACAGTATGGTCCAGGTAGCTTCATGCTGGGTACACAGGGGTAGACTTACAGCTCAATGAGGCCCACAGAAAAGTCTCCTGGCTGGCTGTGACTTGGCTGAATTATGCTATTCAGCTGTGCACACAGGTCCCTGGGTCCCTGGAGCCAGGTGAGGAAGTGAGTCACAGATGGAGCCCATCAGAAACAGCTGTGATCCAGGTCAGTCATCGCTACCTGAGACCTGGGGCCTCCTGAAGGATGGGTGAACCACAGGGAGGGAATTGATCTCAGGAGCCAAGGCTGTGCATGACAAAGGTTTTCAGATGTGACCTTTGAGCATGTGAGAGGGCTGAGGGTGGGGAAGAACGCTGGCCCC
>NW_022196912.1:22614007-22624788 GCF_008632895.1 Mastomys coucha | reverse complement strand
AGAGAGAATAGATGGATGGAAAGAAGGGAGAGGGGGTAAGCAGGAAGTCAGGGAGAGTGAACTGAGCTGCTCCGGGCTTCAGGTGAGTACTGACTTACTCTGTGCCCCCCCCTCTCCTGCCCAGGTTCTCAGAACTGCGCTGTCTGCCGCCATCTCTGATTAGGTTGAGGCTCTTGTCCTCTGGCAGGCACACATCTGAGAATCCATGCTCCTTTTGTGCTTGCCAGTGCTCCTTTACTTTCATCCACTTCGGGTCCCCCACTGGGGACACTTCAGAAGGCATTGTTGCACAATCACGTCCTCAAAGCTCTGCATAAGCCCTGGGCCTCAGCTCCCTTCCACAGCTAAGCTCCCAAGGAGAGTAGCTACCACTCACTGTCCTTGATTCTTTAACCCCTCTCCATCACATCCTTCCCACCCCACCTTCTAAGTCCTTCTTGGGTCCCTCATTGTCACACTTGTTTGTCCTGCTCTAGTCTATCTGCTTTTTGGTACTTCCTCCCACCTGCCTCTCACTCCCACCCTCTGCTGTCACCAGGGTGTAAAAAAAATAAGGTGCCTGGGAGGAGAGATTCCAGCCCTGGGACCTCCAGCTTTTGCCTTGCTCCTGTGTAAGGAAGAGTTGGGGAGCAGGCTATAAGAGCCTGGCCCTGGTCTCTTCCATCTTCCCCTTTCTCTCCCTCGCTGTGGCTATCTTCCACAAAGGAGATAAGCCCAGGATAAAATATAAAGTAGTGTCAGGGAAGCCAGCTATGGGAGCAGGGGTTTGTAATTCCAACTTCTTGGAAACTCCGACTGAAGAGGTTTTCGAGTTCAAGGTCAATCTGAGAAACCGAGTGAACTGTGGTTCGAAATAAGAAGTAAAGATTCAGCTTGTTTAGCACATACGAGGCTCCAGGTTCAGTCTCAGGTATGAAACAGAACAGAGCAAAACAAAGAGAGTGGGGAGGAAGTCCTGAGCAGGCCCCAGGGATCGTCAACCACCGTTTTCCAGCCCTGACCAGCGTGGTCATCATTTTACCCGGCATCACACAACAGCCAGACAGCACTAAGTGAACACCACACGCTAAGAGAGATGGATTTTGCAAGGAAAAGAACTCTACCCTTTGTCTTTCCAAAGACCCTTTTCTAAAGTCCTCTGGACTATCCTGTGTTTTCTTCTCAGAGGAATTGTACTTATTAAATAATAATTACTCAGGAGAACAAGTTCTTCAGAGGAACAGGGGGTGGGGGGAGTGTTCCCTATGTGAAACACTGCCATATAGCAAGTGTGTGTGTGTGTGTGTGTGTGTGTGTGTGTGTGCGCGCGCGCGCAAGCGCACGTGTTCTCGAACGTGCTCAAATGTATCTCGATCACTGGGGCTTCTTCAGGGATGCTGAGTTAAAGGATCTCCTCCTGCTCCCCTCCCCTCCTCTTTTCTAACTCTTCTCTCTTCTCTTACCCCCTCCCTCGCTTCTTCCTGGCTTTTTCAACCTGAAGATTGAGCCCAGGCCCTCACACATGCTAGACTTGAGGACATTTGGATATGACTTAAAAAGCAACCCATTAACTTTCTATTTAGGATGCTGAATTAGTATAACCATTGTAGCCATAGTCGTCAAAGCCCTGCGTATCACCTGGGGTCAAGAATGAGATGAGGGGCAGGGATATGTGTTAGAGCCAAGCTCTAGAGTCCGGCAGCAACGGACACACAAACTCGAGCTCCCTTTCTTTTCTGTTTTTCTTTTCTCATTTGTATTTGGTTAGACTATGACTTCCTCCTCACTAACACGAACACTTCAAAGTGGAATGCATACATCTCTGGGAAGTCCAGCGGCAGACAAGGTTGAGGCTGGGGATTGTCTCCCAAGGCAAGTGGAAAGAGTTCTCCCATCTTAGCTGCTCCATCAGCAGCACGGTGTGCTAAGACTGTGAGCTTCATATAGATCAGAACCTCACTAGAATCAGAGAGGCTGTGATTAATAATAAATAGGCAAATGAATTTATTATTATTTAATGTGTAGTTCGTCTGGCTGGTCAAATCTCCTACAACTTCAGGCAAGTCTGAAGAAGTCAGAACAAAGTCATCAGACAGAAGAGTAGGACCACATGAATGTGGGACCCATTTAATCTTAGAAATCCTGCTGTCGGCTACTTCCATTTCTCCAGCTGATTTCTCTGCCCAAAGACCCTAACACACACAGGCACCATGACAAGCATCTGTAGGTATCATCAGGGCCTATCTCATACAAGGAGGAAATGGACTGTGGGGTCAGGGATTTCATAGCCTGTGCACATCTGGAAGCCAGCATCACTCAGTGCCTGGGGCCAGGGAGGTAAAGCCCAAAAGAACACGGCATGTCCTGAAGATGGCCTTTGTGGAAGAGAGTGGGTTTTAGTGTGGCTTTGGATTCATATGGGCTAGGAGCATCCCTGATTCTATATTTTTTGCCTATGATATTTTGATAATAGCCATAGCAATACCATTCACCTCACTGCTAAAGGCATGAGACACACGTGCTAGGTCCTCGACTAGCTCTGTCCCTTCTCCTTAGGAGTTCTTGTCGCCTTGCCCTGTCATGCATAGAGGGTCAGCTGGGAGGTATGTTTACTTGGTGTGGCATAGAAGGGCGGCAAGACTCTGGGACATTTACAGGTGACAGAGAGGGATGGAACTTTCTCAAAGCCTTGCCTAAAATAACACTTAAAAAGAACTTAGGACTTTCTCTGGAACACATTTTGCCCCCAGGGATGGGGCTACCACAAGACACCCTAAAGGAACACAGGGCAACTTGAAGAGCATTTCCTTGGAATGGGAAGGCATGCTCTGAGAGCCACAGGGATATCTACATCATCCCTGTATAATGCTGATGTTCTTAGCACAGTTGGGCATTGCTGGGTGGAAGGAGCTTCAGACAGGCCATATTTACTCTCAGGTATTTGAGGTTGGGGGATGCTTCTGCACTGTGATTGTCCCGGAGGCTCCTGTAGCTCTGAGCCTGTTTTCTTGTTTCTAAAATGAGGCCTCCAGGACTTGCCTCCATCAGAGTCTACCTGAGGACACACATCTCAGTCCAGGGTTTGGTACAGTCAGCGGTCCTTACAGGATGTAGCAGCACACCTGGGAACTTGGTAAAATTCACACTTTAGCACCTACTCAAGAGCACCTGACTGAAGGGCCGACCCTTGAAATCTGGCTAGTAACCTGCTCTGCTATCTCACCATTGGCTTTGATTGCTTGGTACCCTGGGCTCCAGGTAGCACAATTGAGTTGGTCTACTCTTGCCTGATTTTGCTCTAGTGGAAAGTTGTGAGGTCAGAATAGGGGGAGAAGGCAAGCTTCAAAGGGTGGCTTGCTTTCCATGAAAACAGAGATGGGTCAGGAAAGAATAAGAACATTAGCGATGGTTCAATTGGTAAAGTGTTCGCCATGCAAGAACAGGGATGTACATTTGGATTCCCAGCACCCACATTAAAAACCAAGCTTAGCAGCATTGCCCTGTAACCATGGCATTGTGGGAATGGAAACAGGCAGACGCCTGGGGAACTAAGATCACAGGGAGGTGGAACACCCAAACTTGCTAGCCAGCCAGCCAGCCTAGCCAATCAGTGGGCATGAGGCTCTATGGAAGTGTAGGGAACTCTGTCTTAAAAATAAAGTGGAGAGCATTCTCTGGACCTCTCACTAAGTCCAGCATGGCACTGAACAAACTTCAGATGCACAGAAACATGTAGTCTCCACCCCCCACTGATGCACACGTGCCTCACAAACAAATCAAGCTTGATACTTCCATCAAGAGCCTCCTATGCTCTCCCTAATTGTAATTAGCAATAATTCTGAAGCTAGCTCATCTGTTTACTATCTCCACTAATGAGTTTCTTTGAAGGCAAATGGCATCTTTGTTGCCATTGTCCATCCCTGGTCATTATATCCTACTAATGGGCCAGACTCTGTAACCCTTCACATGCTTGGGCACTCTGGGACATGTACCCCACAGGTAGGACTTGAGACTTCCATAAGGGATCTGATTTGCCACTATACATACCTGTAGGTGTCAGTAGCCGGCACTTTCCAAATCTGGATGCCCCTCAAGGGCCCTTCGCTTCCCACCACCACGCTCAAGTTGGAGTTCTGGTAGGCATTGTTGCACTGTGCCTGTGTGGGGCCATGAGGTCCACTGGCCCCACACGTGGTGAACAGCCAATGAACTGTGACACAAAACAAGAGGCAGTCAGTTGCTTACCCTGGATCTCCTTCTTCCCTGGGCTGTCTCCAAAGTGTCTGCTCCGTGACTTGAGGCATACGTTTAAAGAAGTCTCCAAGATCATGGGAAGAAAATACGATCAGCTATTTATTCAAAGTGGATATAGTTTTGCGAAGAGCCTGCTATGGGCCAGAACCTGGGTCGTGTACCATGGAAAAGAAAAAGACTGAGAAGATTTATATCAAGATGGATACAACCAGCTACAATACAGTAGAGCAATGGGGAAGCCATAGAAAGATATAGCTAGCATCATGCTCTTAGTGAGGGAGTGATGACTGCGTTCAGGACCACCAGGCACAGGCAGTGATTGGGTACTCTTCTGGTCTCTCACTGTGTCTAGCATGGTACTGAACAAACTCCAGATGCTTAAGCTTTGATTCTGTGGCAGATTCTAACCTGTTCTCAAAGATCTGCACATCAAAAGACCCTGTATCTCTGAGAGGTTAGAATGAGAAAACCCAGACACAATATTGGTCCTATGACCCCTCTCTTGGCTCTGAGACCCAGCAAACAGGAATGAGAAGCCTCAAGTTCTCTGAACGTGGCTTTGTATGAGAGATGCTTTCTTGGCAACAGGCCCTCAATGGGGCAGACTGGAGCCTGCTCATCCCAATCAAGCTGGCTTCTGGGTTTGGAAATGAGTGGCTTGCAGGTTCTTTCTTCAATTGATGGTGCCAAAAAAAAAAAAAAAAAAAAAAAAAAAAAAAAAAAAAAAAAAAGCAGCCAAACTTGTCCATCTTTCAGTGCATTTGCATGTGCAAATGTGCATGTTTGTGAGTGTATATGTAGAGGGCAGAGGAAAACCTCTAGTGTCCTCCTCAGGAGCATCATCCACCTCCTTTGATGTAGGGTCTCTCATCAGCCTGGAGCTTATCAGTTAGGTTAGACTGGCTGGTCAGAGGCCCTAGGATCTTGTCTCTGCCTGTCCCCTGCTGGGATTACAAGGGCATGGCTGTCTTTTTTGTGTGATTTTTAGAGGTTGAATTCAGGGCCCTCTGTATAAGGCAAGCAGTTTACTGACTGAGCTATCTCTAGTCACAAAGTTGTCAAACTTCTTCCTTTTCCCAGGCTCCCATTTATTCCCTACTGTGTGTGGTCTGCCCTTGTCTAGTGCCCTTGTGTAGCTTTCTTGGGACATCTCAGGGACACAACTCAAACCCTACCTGCCACCTCATCTTCCACTACTGGGACATTTCCTTTCAAATGTCCTCTCTTTTAGCCAGGCTGGACCTTGGGGATTTGTCAGATCTCTTAGCCTCAAATCTAAAACTCTTTATAACTCATAAAAGGTTTAAGAACTGCATTCTTGATAAATAAGCTTCTACTTAAAATAAATCTCATTCTCAGATGGCCCAAATTATTTCTCCTTTCCAAGAGAGATTGAGTCAAATTCTGAAAATGATGGAAAATTAATTTTGAGTGTATGTAACACCACCACTAAAACATTCAAGAGAAAAAAAAATTGAAGAATTTGAGCTAATTTGATGATGAAAATGTAAGAACCTAATTTGACAGTCAGAGGGAGGTCACCTTGGCAGGGCTGAGAAACTGAATTCTCAGCCAGTCTTGATTTACTTTTGTGATGGGACCCAGGCCTTAAGGTCTGATGGTCTGACATTCCAGTGGGATTGCAATACACATGGAAAGTTGACTTCCATGTGGTTTCTGAAGGTCACTTCAAGGTTTATGGAAGTAAGGTGCATATTGAGTGATGGCTAGCTTTTTGATCAAATCTCTTAATTCAAAGGACTAAGGCTTTGTGGAAGGTTCTGTTTGTTTGCTTGCTTGTCTGTTTGAGACAGGGTCTCGTTCGTTGTATAACTCAGGCTGGCATACATCAGAGCAATTATTATCCCCAGTGCTAAGAGAATGAGCACACTTCACCATGTCCTACTTACAAAAGGTATTTTTGCAGAATTTGTTTGGCTAGTTGTCCCTTTACCTGTTCCAAAGCCAAAATTACACACGTGGGGGAGTGCAGCGGCGGAAAGGCTAAGGATGGTTTTGGCATCTTCAAGACACCTGGCTTTTGGGAATCTTCATCAACTATGGACCACGAGACCTTGATCTAGGTTCTTCATCCATGAAAAAGGTTTATTGGCATTATAAAATAGCAGGGAGTAGTAAGGTCATTGCAGCGAACAGCAAAGGGCTTAGATTGGCAGAAGACCTTCCCCCTGGTGGCTGGAAATAGCATCTGCACCTGGCTTGAGCATCTAACCTTGAGTAGAACCCTTTTTAGCTACAGGATTGAGAGGTTGTAGGGTAGTCCCAGGGAAGTTGTTCATCTACTTCTTTGCTAGCTGGAACATCTGAGGAGGTAGGAAGAGGACTATAGGCTCTAGATTCAGATGGGCCACAGTTTGTCATTCTGAACTTTGTTCCCGACTAACTGTAAGAGCTGAGTTAGCTCAAAGCATCTTAAGTGAGGACCAAGACCCTATATGAGATCTTGGAGCTGAACATGTGGGTCACAGTAAGTCTATAAAGGTACAGAGACCAAACATTCATTCAAAGTTAAATACATAATGAGTCTGAGATGTTTCTGGCAGTGCTCACTAGTGTTGTATCCTGTGACTTCACTCTCATCTTAATTTTACACACACACACACACACACACAAACACTAGTGTTTCATCCTGTGACTTCACTTTCCCCTTAATTACACACACACACACACACACACACACACACACAAAACACTAGTGTTTCATTCTGTGACTTCACTTTCCCCTAATTACACACACACACATACACACACACACACACAAACTAGTGTTTCATCCTGTGACTTCACTTTCCCCTTAATTATACACACATGCACACACACACACAAAACACTAGTGTTTCATCCTGTGACTTCATTTTCCCCTTAATTATACACACACACACTCACACATACACAACTAGTGTTGTATCCTGTGACTTCACTTTCCCCTTAATTACGCACACATACACACACATACTCAACTAGTGTTTCATCTTGTGACTTCACTTTCCCCTTAATTACACACACACACACACACACTCACACACACCCCATACACACACACACAACTAGTGTTGCATCCTGTGACTTCACTTTCCCCTTAATTACACACACACACACACACACACACACACTCACACCCCCCCACACAAAAAACTAGTGTTTCATCCTGTGACTTCACTTTCCCTTTAATTATACACACACACACACACATCCTGTGACTTCACTTTCCCCTTAATTACACACACACACATACACACACATACTCAACTAGTGTTTTATCCTGTGACTTTACTTTCCCCTTAATTACGCACACACACACCCCCACACACAACTAGTGTTGCATCCTGTGACTTCACTTTCCCCTTAATTACACACACACACACACACACACACACACACACACACAATGCCAACCAATGCTGATTGAAACATTACAGTTCATACTTGGGACTACTGTATGTTGGTGATCTGCAGCATCTTTACTACACATATAAAATTTCCTCCTCTTATAATGCAGAAGACTTTAATTATCATAAACACAGACCTTTAACATTTTTCTGCCAACATTCTTCAGCATATAAATATGAAATAGATATATCCTAGGACTCTATTGTATTTAGATAATGCATATCTCTCATTAGTATGCAAATTTGCTTTTATATTTTGTAGTTGATAAACTTATATGCACATCAAAGAATTGTTTTGAAATAAGTTTCTTTGTGACTTATCAGTACATGCTTGATATTTTATACCATATCTATATCTATATCTATATCTATATCTATATCTATATGCCTGAGGTCATGTCACAATTTCTCAGGCTAAAGAAGATTGTAAATGACAAAGTTTAAGAGCTCTGGGCTAGGTTATATGACCATCTGAGACTTGCCTTTCCTAATCTGAACAAATGGAGATTCTAGTACTTATTGCTCAGATTTCCTATGAAAACTAAAAGATGAACCCAAGCCAAGTGCTTGGCATAGCATGTAACACTAGAGAGATGCATGAAGACAGTTTAAAACACGTGGTACTTTTATGTGGTTCCTCACTGTGGGGCTCTGACACCCCATCCTCAGGATTTATGCCCCCATTTCATGAAGCAGAGACTCCAGGGCTATTTCTCAACAGAGGATTCAGTATTTCCCCAAACTCAGTGGACATATATTAGTCTCAGGTGGTTTCCATACACAGAATTTTGGTTTTATTTTCAGCAATTTCTGATGGAAAGGTCCAGAGAGGAAATTCTTTCTAAAGTGGATTCCATGGGAATGGAGGATTTGCCATCCCAGGTCAGACTCGTGATTCATCCAGTCAGAATTCTACTGCTCCCAGCAGCCTTTGGAGCATGGTGGTGGTCCCTGTTCTTGTAGAAAGCCCTGACCCCTGTAAATCTGCCTAGCTCTGCTTGGAGTCAATTTATGTTCCCACCACCACTACCTCTTGGGATATGGACTTTCTGAGTTTACTGCCTATGTGCATGGCCTATCTTGCTTCTCTCTGTCTGGGTTTGTCTTGTTCAGGTTTCATGGCATTGATTCCCTTTATTCTTTCTGAGCATTGTATAGACATTCTCAAATGTTTCATTATGGTGGGGCATTCAGTAGATCCTAAACCACCCGATGACCAAGGCTTTGGAGATTTAGTCCGTCCTATTTGGGGTCAGGAGGCAATCCTTATATAAAAACATAGTTGATAGACTCTAACACTCAGCTAGATGTGTGTATTAGTCCAGTCTATCTCATTGTCCTGATGTAGAAAGAACATTTATGACTCTTGTGAGCTGGTCAGCACTGGAGAAGGAATCAAAGTTGAGAATTACTCCTGCCCTGCCTAGGAGTCCCTTGGTAGTGATCAATGTTCTGCCTTGGATACTTCCAGCCTTTTAAAATTGTCCCTACACTGGTCTCTGCTTCCCTGTGTCTTTCTAAAGAGAAGAATTTGCTTGTTGAGGTGGGTTCCCTAGAATGGAACTGTGTGTACTTGGGACTTCATGTAAGGGGACGATTGCTAATTTTTATTTCAAATGTTCCCCAAGAAGGGGCTTGCTTGGAACAAGCTCTCATTCTTTCTTCTTCTTATTCCATACCCTGGCCTAGCATGAGAACTATTGGTCTCAGTCCGGTGACATTGACTGCTGTGAGCCCAGGTGCTCCCATCAGGAGACTCAAGGAATGATAGAGCAGGTTAGGCATGATTTCTAGGTCAAGATTGGTTAGAATCACAAGGGGAGGCAGATAGGACCAGTCCAACGGTTTCACTAGAGTAGAAGGCACTGGCTATGGCCTTGTATAATCTACAGAGACTGTTTCAAGACCTAAGGGACAAGGGAGTTAGCTACAGTGACTTTGGGGGAACAGATATAAGGCAAGCTTTGACCCTTAGGTAGAAGGTAGGTATGTCCCTTGGTGTATGCGCATGTGAGATAGGAACTTTAGCTACCTGAGAGGCAGGTCTACCCACAGAAGGGTCAAAACCTTTCAGTATGCGTTATGCATGTGACACAGTGCACACTCTCTCAGTATGTACTGTGCATGTAACATGGTGCACACTCTCTCAGTGTGTATTCTGCATGTAACATGGTGCACGCTCTCTCAGTGTTTAGTGTGTATTGTGCATGTAACATGGCACACACTCTCTCAGGAAGTTAGGCACTCTACTTTCATACACAAACTCAATGCCTTTGAACTTGTGGAAACTTTGTATACTAAAGTATTCCCTTTAAGAATCAGGAACTTTTCTGGGCTGTGGTCTATATACCTTTAATCCCAGCACTTGGGAGGCAGAGGCAGGCAGATCCCTGAGTTCAAGGCAGGTCTGGTTAACAGAGTGAGTTCCAGAACAGCCAGGGCTACACAGAGAAACCCTGTCTTGAACACCCAACCGAAAAACAAACCAACAAACAGAACAAACAAACAAAGAAACAAACAAGAACCAGGAAATTCAAGTTCAGAGAAGCTAAGTGTGGCCCTACCAGTAAGTAGATAATCAGTCAAGACAGGAACTCAGGGCAGTTCTCCTATGCCAACTTCAAGGATCAAAAAGGAGCTGGGGGCAGGGACTGGGCAATAGTTCAGTCAGTAAAGTGTTTGCCACACAAGCTGGAAGGCATAACTTTGATCCTCAGTTCCCATTTAAAAAGCCAGACAATTCAAGTGCTGCTGGGTGTCAGGGTCAGGGTGGGGAACCACAAGTAGATATTTGGGGCTCATTTGGCCCAACAGCCTAGTCATTTCATTGAGTTCCAGGTTCAACGGGCATGGTGGCATGCTCTTATAGTACTAGTACTGGGGAAGAAGGGATAGGGGAGAGTTTGGGTTCTCACAGGCCAGTCAGCTGAACCTAAAAATATTGATCCCCATGACCTTGTGAGAGACTCTGCTTCAAAAAAAATAAGGTAGAAGGCACCCAAGGAAATAAAGCCCGAGGTTAACTTCTGATCTCACACATATGTGCACCTACATAGAAGAAATGTGTGGCACATGTGAGTGTGCTCATGTGCACGCTCACACACACACACACACACACACACACACACACACACACCA
>NW_022196912.1:22612274-22613899 GCF_008632895.1 Mastomys coucha | reverse complement strand
ACCACCACCACCACCACCACCACCAGCAGCAGCAGCAGCAGCAGCAGCAGCAGCAGCAGCAGCAGCAGGAATGCCTGCCTATCTCCCAGTACCCGCAATTAGAACATTTCCATGCAGTATAGTGCTTTCTTTTCAGCCACTGAGCCTGAGCCGCAATTCAGGCTGGAGCAGCCCCATCAAAGTTACCAGCCCAAGAATTGACAGGTGAGATCTAGTCAGGGGATCACTGTGACTGGACTGTCCATCCCAGAAAGTCCCGCAGTGATTTCAACAGTACCTTCACCTAGGAGAGAGTGTGGGCTTTATGAGTCATGGGAATCAGGCAAAGAAAGCAGGTGGCCCAGATAAGTGATCTTGCCCCCAGAGTGCCTTTGGGATCAAAGTAGTGTCAAAAAGGAAATCTACTAACTGGGCTGTTTAGTTATGGAGCAGAAGAGCAAAAGGAGAAAGCCTGTACCACATGCAGCCGGCCACAACTCCAGCGTCTGCCGAGATGATTAAGGTCCTAGTGAGATCCCGAGGGAAGCCGACTGAAGCTGAGGTGCCAATCTGAGGCTCAGAGTATTTCCTCCCCTAAGAATTTATATTGGTTCCCAAAGCTCTTGGGATCAAATGTTCCCTGGGGAAGAACTTTGATGAGGTCAAAGGAGGTAGAAAGCTCACCTCTTCCTTCTCTTAAAAATAATGATAAAAAATTTTGTCTTTTATTGAAAGTCTTTTATTGGGGGGAAAAGAGCCCATATTTATCTTGTTGTTACACATACTACACACTGGCAACATAGTTTAGTACTCATTCACATTTAGATTGCACAAAGAACTCACAAACGTGAAAATACTGATTGGTTATAGACAGCTGAGTAAAGAAAAATCCATTAAGCGCTGGGTTCCATTTTAAGTATATTGCAGAGCCCTTCAAGAAGAAACAAATCAATTAGTAATATGCAGCACAATGTTTAAAAAATAGGCTAGACAGTGATTGCACTGGTTTTATTGCTGTTGCTAAGCCATCTCATCTGCTCAATTCAGTGCAAAGAAATAAAGCGTGATACAAAGGAAAATAACTTCTCAGCTATCTCTATGAATCACAGCAATGAGGATGTGCCTCAGGTTCAAGGCCTGTGTGTGTCAGGCCAGAGAGAAGCACTCACCATCTCACGTGGCCCATTTGTACCCATTTTGATTGGGATCCATGGAATTGAATTTTAGCCATAACCATTGACTGAGCTCAACTCCACAGGATCTGTGCATAGTGGATTATTTTCACGGCCTCCTGCATCCCATTAAATAAAGATCAGACCAAAATTTGATTAGTCACCCTTCTAAAAAATGTATATGACACCATTCCTTATGGAAAATAGGGAGAATGACCTTTGCTTTGGTATTCATGATAAAATCTACTTGTTCCCTAGTTAGGACGAAGTGAAAACAGTGTATATACTTTTAATCATTCCTGGGTGAAAACAATGTGCCTGTCTTGACTCTTTGGTTAGTCTGATACAGTGAATGATGACAACTGCCAAGGAGCAACCATGGAGCTAGCCCCTGGCATCTGCCTACATAGTATTAGAGAAATAGCTTCTTTGAAAACAAATCACTTCTTTGTTTTTTTTTTTTTTTTTTTTTTT
>NW_022196912.1:22570424-22612258 GCF_008632895.1 Mastomys coucha | reverse complement strand
TTAACTACTGGCTTATTTTTCTGTTGAGCTGCAAGTGCTAAAAAGAAGAGTCCACTTGGCTAAGTAGCTACTTGGGAATCAAACTCATTCCCTGCTTAATGGCACAACATGAGATCATGCAATGATGATAAAAAAGTTAAGCCTTTTAATTTTAAAACACATCATGAAGGAAAACACACAAATCAAGTGTTACATACACTTGATGAGTTATTATGAAGCAAATACTACCACCCAGATCAAGAAATAAAACATGGTCAGTGACTTCATGGCCTCTCCAGTCTCTACTTCCTTCCTCTTACAAGGGATCAGGTCCTGGGTTATAGTATAATCACATCTTTGAAGTTCTCACTGGTTTCACCCCCAAGTGTGCATTATCCCGAGATAGCATTCTCCAGCCTCCTCCGTTAACTATGTTTTTGTGGCACTGAAGACTGTGCTTGGAGCTTCTCCTTATGCCAGTCAGGCACTCATCAGTGATTATATTCTAGCTCCCTACTCAATTTTTCTTTTTCTTTTCTTTTCCTTTTCTTTCTTTTGTTTTTGGGGGGGAGGGATGGAGTAAGGTTTCACTAAATATCCCAGGTTGGCTTTGAATCTGTGGTTACTCTTGACTTTGTTTCCCAAGTTGCTGGGTGTATATATACATGTATATGTATCTTATACATATATATGTATATAGATATTTCTTTAAATCTATAGGATTTCCCTTTAACTTTTCTTTTGCTGGATTTTATCTTTTGAGGAATAGAGACCATTTAATTTGGTCTCTTTTTACAGAGTCTAAATTTTGCGGTGCGTTTTCATGGTTCTGTCGGTGTCAGCACAGTGTTCTGTCTCAGACACTCACCAGCTTTATCTCTTTGCTTAAGTTTGGGTGATACCCTTTCATTAGGTGCCAAATGCCTGATCACTGCTCTGTCTCTTTTAATATTGGCTCTTCTTAAGGCTCAATATTTAGAAGAATTTACTAGAAACTGCAAAACAATGTTGTCTTAATCATATCTTTGCCTCACTGACTATTTGAAGTATATTTGTGATGAGTTGCTGTTCTTTATGTGCAACATGGTTACTCAGAGATAGGACAGGAGTAAGAAAGGCAGTTATTGTTCAATTCTTTCTCTTTGTTTCTGACTTTTAAGATATGGAATTGCTTTTATATTATCTGAAATTACCCAATTAAATATTTGCATATCATTATGGATCTATGAATTTAAATATACTTTTTGAGGTTTAATTAATCATAATCATTGGAAGCACAAACTGTCATCTTTGGTCAGTGGGAGTGGCTAGAGTCCTTTATATGACCCTAGAAGATACTTTAAGTTTCCTTGTGTTAGATACAAACATGGATAACTCATGAAGACAAAATAGGCATAGGCAACAACTTTCTCAGAAGAACTCCAATATCTCAAAAAATAATGTCAAGAACTGACATTTAGATTGTAAGGCATTAAAACATTTATGTTCAGCAAAAAGCCTACACCATGAGAGAACAATATCTGCTCCCTATGTTTTTGACAAAGGATTGCTATCCAAAGTACATAAAATAACAAAAACAAAAACTCCCTCAAAAAAAAAATAGAAAAAAAAAACCAAAAAACACTACAACAATCCAAACAACCATCAATGTATGAGTGAATGAAAGGAACAAGGATTTCTTAAAACACTAAATGTAAATGGCTAAGAAACATTTAAGATTTTTAACATTCTTGACTATCAGAGAAATACAAGTTAAAACTCCACTGACATTCTACCTCATTCTAGTCAGAATGGCTATCAAAGAAAAGAACAACAAGTGGTGAGGAGGTCTGGACCAAGGAAGCTCAGACACCTCTGCCAAGACTGTAGCTTAGCTCAGTCACTATGGAAATCGGTATAAAGGTTCCTCACAACACTGCAAATAGACCTACTATAAGACCCAGTGATACCATTCTTGGGGATGTACTCAAAGGACTTTAAGTCAACATACCAGAGATCCCCTCACATCCTTGCAATACTAGTCAAAACAGCTAAGGTGTCCATCAACAGAAGAATGAATGAGAGAGATGTGGCATAGTATGGAAGAATGAAATTAGACTCATCTCCATCATTCTTCACACAAGTTAGCTCCAAATAAACCAAAGAGGACAATGTGAAATCTGAAACAGCTATTATAAAACATAGGTAGTGCCCTATGTGATCTAAGTATAGGAATGGACTTTCTCAATAGGACTCCATTTGCCCAAGAATTAAGGTCAACAACTGATAAATGGGACTTCCTAAAACTAAACACCTTCTGAAAGGCTAAGGAAACAATCAATGGTTTGAAGAGGAAGTCTTTAGAGTGGGAGAAAAATCTTTGTCAGCTATATATCAGACAGAATACCATCCAGAATATAGAAAGAACTCAAGAAACAAAGAGTTAAGGAAATAAACAGTCCAAATACGAAAATGAGCCATAGATCTGAACAGAGTTCTCAAAAGAAGAAATAAGTATCTCAAAAACTGCTTGCTCATCATCCTTACCCATTAGAGACGCAAGTTTAAACAATCTCACTCTAGCCAGAATGACTAAGATCAAGAAAAACAATTAACAACAAGTGCTGCCAAGGGTTTGGGGCAAAGGGAACTGTCACTCATGGTTGGTTGGTGGGCTAATTTCCAGAGTGGCTGTGCCAGTTTGCAACCCCACCAAGATATATCTTAGCCATGTGGGTAGTGAGGTCATGGGTCTTAGAGGAAAACCTGTTACTACCACTTCCCTAAACTCATGTAATTTCTAACAGTTCTTATAACATTCTTGCACCCATGGATAGACATAGTTCTCACTCTTCCTCATGGACACTTCTATTCGCAGTAGAAGACCATCACACAAATTCACAGCTAGTCAAAATGAGAGCAACTGACTGTGAAGTGCCCAGGCCCATGTAATATATCTATAGCATACCTCCTACTGAAGGCTCAGCGAGCGTGGAGGTAGAGGAGGTGGAAAGGTTGTAAGACCTAGTGAGCCAGAAAGTCTACAGTGAGACTGCCTTCTAGCTATGACAGGAAAGCTGCATCCACAAAATCTCAACATGGCTGCTTAAGATCTGAGCAACTCCTGAAGCTGTCGATATTTCAGCAGAGATAGGATAAGTCTCATGATGGCCACCCCAAGATAAGAAAAGGAGAATTAGTATTGCTCTGGATTTTAGCTCCTGATTCGATGTCTAATAACACCAAGTGGCCACCCCTACAAACGTATACAAGCAGGCATCACTGAATGGGCTCAATATATTGTATTTATATATGTGTTTGTTTATACATATTTATAACAACAATGATGATGGGAGGGGAGGCTGTGGGTTTTGGCAAGGGAGTGGAACGGGACATACGTAAGAGAGAAATAGGTTGGGATAGGTTGGGGGTGGTGCTGAAATTATGTTTGAATTAAAAGCACCACCAAATGTGGTATATTATCTTCACAATGGTGTTTTAGTCAGCCATCAAGATGAATGAAATGCCATTGGCTGGATGTGACTGGAGATCTCCACATTAACTCAAATACACCAACCCCAGAAAAACAAATACTATATGTTTTCTTTCATTTCTGGATTCCAGATTTTATACAGACATATAAAACTATTAATGCACATATGTAACCTGAGCGCAAAGAGCCTGCATGAAGAAAGGATAGCAGTGGGGGAGGCAGAGGTGTGGGAGAAAGGGGAGATTATGGTGTGTGTGTGTGTGTGTCTATGTGCATACACACATTTATGTGAATATATGGTCAGAACATGCTATCCATGAAAGAAACTATTTACCAACTCTCCACTATGTACAACAAGTATACACTAATAAAGAATATCTTAAAAAGCCCTTACTATATGGTGTGACAAAATTTTCTTATCCTGTTCTGGAAACAAACATTTTCCTATAAGCCACAATTTCCTTTAGTGAAAAAAGATAGCTTAGGCAGCAAATCTTAGTGTTAGGGCAGCTCTTTCCCATTGGACAAGTGACTGTCTCTTCGTTTGTCTAGTGGGGACACACATGCTCATATATGTGCATCAGTATGAATACATCCAGATGACTCATATGTGCAAACACTGCCTGCCTGAGTTCACGTGGAATTTCTCCATTTCACCTTCAGGAAAGCTACTTATTCATCCTCTTCTTATATCTGTATGTTTTTCTGCACATTGAGAATCATGTTCCTCAATAATATGGTAATAGATTTAGAATATCCTGTAATTATTAATTTATCTTACTCACTGATGAATGCTATTTATCTTATTGTTACCATTATTAATATAAACACTGGAGCTATTTGAAGGCTTTATTTCTTTGCTTTTTGTCTCACCATTTCTCATAGTTTAAAAAAATACCACTTATTTGTGTGTGTGTGTGTGTGTGTGTGTGTGTGTGTGTGTCTGTGCACATACACACATTTATGTGAGTACAGGTACCCACAGAGGCCAGTAGAGGGCATAAGATCATCTGGAGCTGGAGTTCTAGGTTGTGAGTTGCCTAACATGGATGTAGGGAAACAAGACCCCAGTTCAAGTTCTCTAACTACTGAAGCATCTCTTCAGACCTCTCGTAGGTTTCATGCATCTCCCCGCACTGGGCAGAAGGGTTTGCACACTTCTAAACGTCTTTCCTTTTAGCCCTTCTTTAGTCTCCCATCTGTAGGTAATTAATTAATTTAATGTGCATATTCTTCCTCATTTTGAATTTCTTCAGTTATTTTTATTGTTTGAATCACAGGTTTAAGTTGATTCTGTAGAAATAGGAAGAGGAAAGAGGGAGGTGCTGGGGAAGGGGAAGAAGTAAGGGAAGAAAACAGCTAAACTAGATGTCATTTGAAAAAATAATGCCATAAGACCCCCCTCCCCCGGTAAGGAACAGACACAGTAAAGAATGGCAGAGACAGGCATGGTCACTAACGTTTTTTTTTTTTTTTGATATTGATAATCTTGTCCCATAGGCCTAACAACATACTGCTTTATTTTCTTATGATATAACATGTTAGTATTTCTTGAAAGCTAATAATCTAATTTTCCTTTTAGGTGGCCAAAGGTTTTTTTCTTCTTTAAAGCCCAGCAGTCTCACAAGAATGGTATTGGCAGCCTGGATCTGTCTCCTTACATACACAGCACACCTCTTTAATAAGCAGTTTTGATAGGTGCGGGTGGTCTCTCTAGGAACTTGGGGCTTTTTATGCACAGTGTCTCTCCCCTCTTTGGCTTTCTTCTCTTGGTGCTGCTGGGCCCTCTAGGTGGCTGTCTCTGCCTGTGTGTGGTGCTCCTTCTCTGCCTGTGTGTGGTGCTCCTTATCTTCTGGTCTCTGCCTGTGTGTGGTGCTCCTTATCTTCCTGTCTCTGCCTATCTGTGATGCTCCTACTTTGCCTATCTGTGGTGCTCCATTTCTGCCTGTGTGTGGTGCTCCTTCTCTGCCTGTGGTGCTCCTTCTCTGCCTGTGGTGCTCCTTCTCTGCCTGTGGTGCTCCTTCTCTGCCTGTAGTGCTCCTTCTCTGCCTGTAGTGCTCCTTCTCTGCCTGTCTGTGGTGCTCCTTATCTTCCTGAGTTTTCAGGAAGCCATCTTTCAGCTTTCTATTTGTGAGCAAGGAATGAAATGTCTTATTTACTCTTCATTCCATTTTAGTATTTCATTTCTGAAACCGCATCTTAACCTTTTTTCCCTGTGGTTTAATACCTGATTCCTGAGCCCTTCCTAAGAGGGTCTGTTCATATGTCATCATCTCAGATCTTGTATTATTGACTAAATATTTTGGCTCCTTTGGAAACTGAATTATACAGTTGTGACAGATCCCATTAGGCAGTCTCTCCTCTGGTCTCCTTGCTTTTCTCCCCTTCAGGTGGAAACCTGGAACTTCTTCCTATGCATTTTATATCTTTCCCACACCATCAGGATTGGGGCATCTCTGGCTTCCCAGAGCCCCTCCCTACTGTGTTATGCAAGAACATGCAGCTGCTCTCTGAGGTTTCTGCTTTGGCCACACCTACTTGAAATTCTCCCACGTTTTGTCTATCATCCTTGGACTGAATATTTATTTCATCCCCACAAGTTCTTCTCCTCATGGACACTATACTGAGAGGTGGAGGCGTGGTGGCCACACTGTACCAGCTCCTTTCAAGTTACCTTGTGCCTACCCAGTACTCACACCCCAGGGCACCTTAAACCTGGCCCTTCCTCAACTCAGCAGTGATTCTCAGCTCAGCCTTCTGTCATTTCCCTTCCTTTCTCTTGTACCCATGGCACCACACGGATCTGGGGCAAGGCTTTGTCTCCATTCACTCCTATTTTGAGGATCTTGGAAGTTAATTAATTTATTGTCATTTTGTTGTCCAAAGGTTTGGGGATCTAAGTTCTGTTTTTATGTAAGGATTTAGAAAGATTTAAAAGAAAACTAAACATCAAGTAAATTATGCTGTACCTCACTGTCTTTCTCCCAGAATCTTTGAAAAGAACAAAACACAACAGTACAGCCCATCTGCTGGGACCAGCCCTTTAGTGAATCTCTTGTCAGATTCCTAGCCTCATCTCTGCCCTCTGGTAACAGGTGTTCTAGCAGCCTCAGGGACACCTCCGAGGTACCATGGCCTTAAATCTGCCACCATATCATGTTTTCCTTTTGTTGGATACTCCGCACTAAGTACAATTTAACCTCAGGTTGGCAGTGCCACCACCTAGGTTTAATGAGTTATTCAGGGATATCTGACCTTTCACTAAATGGTCCCAGGTACAAATATTTTACATGGAGTTGTTTTGCTTCTGTCTCTCTCTCTCTCTCTCTCTCTCTCTCTCTCTCTCTCTCTCTCTCTCTCTCTCTCTCTCTCTTTCTCTCTCTCTCTCTGTCTCCCTCTCTCTGTCTCTCTCTTTCTCCCCCTCTCATTTTTCTCTCAGAACTTCAGTATGTTCTCCTGTATTCTATTTTATTTTGTAGCCAATACCAAGGTTGTGGGAGGGAACCTCTACCTCCCATGGTTTACACTGTAGGGCCCCTGACTTTGACCTCTAGAGTGTTGGAAACTGTTTCCACTTTGGTTTTCATTTCTAGTGGGTGGTGGGAAATACTAGAAGTCTAAACTTGGGTCAGAGGGTATTTTCATGGTTCTGAGGTGTTAGGCCTGGGAATGCCTTTTGACCTCTAACTCACCATATTTAATTATAGTATATTTGAGTAGCATCTCCATCATCCTGTTAGGTCAATGGAAAAGGGAGGAAAAAGGGTTGTGGCTTTCACCTCATCAGATAATGAATCATGGGGAGAGTTAAACAGTAAGTCTGAGACACAGACTGAGCTTGAGGCTGAGTGAGTATGGGTGGAGCCGCCCTTCCAAACACAGCCTCACAGTTCTGGATGAATTTTCATTGTTACTGTTTCTAGTTTGTTTTGATGGGAATTATTTGTTTGCACACACACACACACACACACACACACACACACACACACACACACACAGACAATATACATGCCTCATATGCACACATGTAGGCATGCTTGCATGTGTACCTATGTATCTGTGTGCATTGCCCCTGACACCCCTGTTCATTCACACAAAGCTCCTGGGCCATGGCTCTCCCCTGCTGATGGAGGGTCCTGGGCCATGGCTCTCCCCTGCTGATTGAGGGTCCTGGGCCATGGCTCTCCCCTGCTGATGGAGGGTTTAGGTAGCAGCAGCTGTGATGGCCCCAGCCCTGCTTAGCTATGCGCTCTTGCTTGCAATCTCATTGACTTTGCTCCTCAGTCTCCTTGATTCATATCAAGTTCCTCCAGACAGGTGAGGTGCCCCCCAATACTGAGGTATCCTTAGACAGACTCGAGGCTTGAAACTCTTGCAGCTGGGAGGCAGACACCTCTCCTTGGAAAGGGACCGCCCCATCAGCAGGCATCAAGTCAGGGCTGTTGAGATAAAAGCTGCTTTCAGGGCTGAATTACCCTAAACAGCTCTGGCACCCAGCAATCTGCAGGAGCTTAATGGCGCCTGTGATGGCTGCCTGCTTTGTGTTCTTAGCTATCCCTTGCTCCCTGAGGGAAACTCAGTCACACTCAGGAAAAGAGAAAGGTCACTTGGAAAAAAAAAAAACAAACCAAAAAACAAAAAGAAAACCCACTCACTATTCTGAAAGCAGAGCTGTAAAAATTAAGTTAAGGGAGGCTCTGGGGCTAATTCAGTTATTCCCAAACTGGCTTCATCCCAGAGCTGGGCTAATAAAGTATCTGATATTGACATGGGTACCATGAACTCAGCCACCTGCAGGTTATACATAATGGATTTGGTGGCAAGGTTTAAGTGGAAAGAGGTGGTGGCTCAAGTACTTGCTTTGTCCCCACACAGGCCAGAAGAACCACAGACTTGTGCCTTGTTAAGTTCTTGTAAGACAAGACTTGATTTGTCTTACCACAACAGGGTTATGTCATTAGGATTTGCTGGAGAGAAAGAGAGAGAGAGAGAGAGAGAGAGAGAGAGAGAGAGAGAGAGAGAGAGAGAGAGAGAGAGAGAGAGAGAGAGAACGAACGAACACACAATGTTGGAAGCCAATCCTAAACTACTTAGCCCCTGATGGTTGTGCGGCCCTGACTCCTAGCTTACTGGAACTCTTCTAGGCTGGTGTTGTCATGACCTTTCTGCAGGATGGGCAGACAGGTATAAATAGGCAGCCCAACCTATCAGGAGATTTCAACGTAGACACAAAACCAAAGAACAGAAAGTTCTGGCTGCTGGGTCTGGGTCTCAGAGCCTCTAAGACAGTTGCAGACCCAATGAGTGGGCAAGGCATCCAAAGGCAAGGGTCGAGAGGGAACCAGTGGGAGGACATTAGGACCAAATGTTCAGCCCAAAGAGAGACATGTAAGGCTGGGAGGCTAGAGGCAAAACCAGAGGACATGGTTTCTCTCTCGCTACTGCTGGCACTGCAGGAACGCTAGCTGGAGCTGCAATGGATATTTTAGAATCACAAGGCAACAGGCATGAGGAAATGGCCAAGAGGGCCACAGAGATGTGAGCTTGATATCACCAGGTAAGGAACTAACAACAGTAGTCACTCACACGGCTACTGAATGGACACAAACAGTTATCTATGATATTACTTTTTTATTTTATTTTATTTTTATTTTAAATTTTTAATGGATCCTGGTTTAACATAAACAGAGTATCCTAGATCAAGGCCTCCCACTCATTTGCATTGAAAATACCAATTTAAATAAATACCAATTTAAATACTAAAAATACCAACTCTTGAAGCCTGAGGGTCAGGCTTCAAACAGTAACACCAATGAAATGAGAGAGGGTTCCTAAGGCTTCCTTAGATCTTAGCCCATGGCTTCCTTGGTGGAGAGATAGCCACCGGAGACAGCCCCCTGTCCCAGATTGCTCTGAGAGTCTCTTCCTTTATTCCTATCCACTTTTATCTGAGACATGAGACACATGTCATGGTCAAGGCCTTCAGGTCTATGGCTGTTGTGGCTGATTTGCAGAATGCCTTGAATGTTTGGGTGTATGAGTGCATGTATACTCGGTGTGAATGTGTAATGGGGTGGAGGTGGAGCCCTAGGAAGACCAACTCCATTTCAGTCATGAGAAACAAACAAAGAAGCTGCTAGCAAGCATACAAATATACTATCAGAACATGGCCAGTTGATCAACCTCTAGTATTCTAAACCTACACAGAAGCTAAGAGCCAAGTCTTTCCTTGGCCACTTGCTGTTGAGGTTTGGCCTATTGCTATGTATTGCAATGCTAAATATTGGCCTCCAAGATCTGGATGCCTCTGAGGAGGGAATCCTCATACACACTGAGTGATGCTATGTAACCTTGCTCCTTAGTTTAAAACTGTTGGTTGAATAAAGATGTCTATAGCTTATAGCTGAGCAGAAGAGAGGCAGGTGAGGCTTTGGTTCCCAGGGCTTGGGGTCTGAGGCAGAGACCACGAGGAGAAGAGAGTGGAGAGAAGAGAGAGGAGAAAATGCCATAGGGGAAGGGATCATGAGAACTGGCAGGAGGACTGGCTGATCTTAGGAGGAGTGGCTCAGGGGGAACATGACAAGTTATATCTCGGGGTTAATGGCAGGGAAGTAGACAAAATAGCTTAGAGGGTTGATATCTGCCCAGCTCTAGTGTTTTTTTTGTCTTTTTGTTTTTGTTTTTTGTTTTTGTTTGTTTTGTTTTTTCGAGACAGGGTTTCTCTGTATAGCCCTGGATGTCCTGGAACTCACTCTGTAGACCAGGCTGACCTCAAACTCAGAAATCCGCCTGCCTCTGCCTCCCAGGTGCTGGGATTAAAGGCATGTGCCACCACTGCCTGGCTAGCTCTAGTGCTTTTAAGGCTTATTATAAAGGTTTTATATCTTTAATCTGGGAACTACATGATCTAAGGTGGGGGAGAAACCCCCAATTAGTACAATAACATGCCTGGCTGCAAAGCCTAGGATCTCAATATTAGTACACAAAAGCATTTTCCTGATGCACTTGAAGAGCCCTGAAGTTTTCTTAGTGTTTCAGTGTCACAATGTGGACACACCACAGTCCCTGGTCACTGTCGCTTCTGTCCCCTAGCTAACTTCCTTTCCTCCTTAGTGTGCCATTGTTGGAAAAGAGGAACTCTGTACACTAGTATAGACTTACAAGAGTTGGGTTAAGTCTATTCTGTCCACTGCCTTATGTCCAGAGCCTAAAGTAGTGTGAGACTCACAGAAAGAGTAGTGATAAATAGATCTTTGTTAAATGAAGCCCAAGATGTAAACAAAACGTCACAGAAGGAAGAGATCAGGTCACACCCCTGCTTCCACACACCCTGAGTATCTAAAGGGAGCACTCCTAAACTGTGAGGTCCTGGACATTTGGTTCTTAGCTTCTGGGTAAGTGTACAAAAACAGAAGCCGGTAACTGGACAAGTCCTGATAGGCTATCTTTGTGATTTCTTGAAGCTACTTTGTTTATTGCCCATGACTAAAGGGAGCTAGGTCTCTCTAGGACACCACTCCCACCCCAGCATACATTCACGTCAAGTGTACATACACTTATATAGACCCAAACATGAGCATAACCAAAATGTCTCCTTTGAGACAGCCCTCCAGTACTATCCCTTACGCAGCAGGGACACTACTCACCCAGCTGTTGATGGAGCTGCTGAATGGACTAATTAGAGTGATCAAAGTCACAAGCTGGCCAAAGAGAAGGAGATAGCTGTCTTTCCTAGGTAGTCGCACTGAATAATGTGGAGGCTTTGTTATCGATCCTCAGGCAGGTTGGTAGATAACCGAGAACGCTGCCTGATTTTCCTTATAAGCTAACATTAATCCCGGACTAAGGTCACTAAATTTGCCAGTCACTTACTAAAACGATAATAATTGGAAGAACAGATCCTTCTTGTGAACTCATAGTCAATCTTCACTCTTAAAAACAAATCAGGACTTTCTGGTCCAGTCACCTGGGATTTATTTGAAAAAAATTTTTTTTTTCAAAGAGAAGGTTCAGGAGTTTCTAGGATTTCTAAGATCTGGACAAGTTTTGGAAGACTACAGGCCCTCTGTCAATCAATATTGATAAGAAAGCTCATATGGAGCAATCCTTCAGGACAAGGCTTTGTTATCGATCATCACAAGAATCTCACAAGAATCTACTCCTCCTCCACACAAGTAAATCCAATGCTTTGGTTTGCAAATAGGAAATTGGTTGAATTGGGGAACTGATTTTGTAGACTCTAAAGAGACAATACTGTCCCCTCTTTCTAATTTAAAAAATTGGATAGATTTTAATGACAAAATACTAGAATTTTCTTGGAATTTTAGAAAAAAAATAAAATAGAAAAAATGTTAGATATATATGTGTACACACACACATGTATATATACATGCACACACACATACAGACACACACACACACAAAGTACATAGGTCATAGCAGTGAATTTGTCCAACATTTTTGTTCATATATGTTGATAACAAAATTATTAAAGTTGATAACACAAAATTTCATATGGATGTTCTGTTTTATATCCTTGATTGATTCTTAGAAATAATCTCATTTTCTTGCTACAACAGCCAGCTCTTATAGAGAACCTTGATCTCTAGGCCTCTTTGTCAGTCCACCATCTTAGTCTTAGTGTTATGTGGCTCTCAGTAGGTGCTTTGTGAACAGTTAAATGCCCAGGAAATGCTAATAGACACTTTGGGGACTGAGCCTGGAAGCTCTATCCATAGGCTCTCAGAGCTTCCTTGGCACGGCTGCTCTGACACATGCCAGCCACTGTAGGTGGACTTGGGAGGGCCACTCTGGTGTGACCACTGCCTCTGAGGGTAAGACACTGCATTCTTTTGCCAACAGAGTATGCCAAGGATGCTGTTGTCAAGATTACAAACCTGTTTTGCTAGCAGATTATTGTCTTCCCCATATGTCTTTCCCTGCCCATACCACACCTGTAGGGAAGCAGGCTGCCAAGGCGAGCAGGCACTGATGGTGGTCACTAGACAGTTAGGAACTCTCCAGGAACTGTTGGCCATCTGATGGGCGTGGATGCGACTCCTTCCCAGTAAGCTTTCGGATGAGATCTCAGCACCTGTGGTAGCTGACAGAGGTGGGCCTGGCTTCCTACTCACAGGCCTTGATAAAAAAAAAATGTGTGTTGTTTAAAGTTGATAAAGGTATGGCCGTTTGCTTTAGAGTACTGGATTATCCCCATCAAGCCCTTGCCCAGAGCACTGTTTTTGTTTCTGAGAAGCCCTGACTGAGCAGAGTGGTCTGTGCCTTAATAACCCATAAGGCAGTTTCATCTGGTCTTCCTTTTTCACTTGGCAGGGGCGGGGCAAGCAGCGAAGAAATCGAAGACATCGTGGTGTCTCTCTTAGAGCCCTCAGTCTACCTTCTGGCTCAGATGAGTTGTAAATTATAACACCTTTCTGTAAAGGTCGCTGACGCTTGCGCTTGCGTGGGACAAAGGCTATCAGCGATGCAGGGTTGGGCTCCAGGCTGAGGGGGTGGGCCTGGGAGGAAAATGATGATTAAAGCGGACTCCGTAAACAAGAATTCACTTCGAGCACTGATGTAGGGCCTTTGTGTTCTGCCAGTCGTGAGCTAAATGATCTTAATCAAGGCATGCTGAGCCCAAAGCTCTTGGATCATTTATTGTCTCCTACTTATGTAACCTGTCACTGAAACAAATGGCAAAAACAACGTGTTTTCTCAAGGCTGGCTGGGAGAGGACCGTGGTGGCTCTTGCTTGCTGCTTGGGGCAGCATTGGTGGCCCAGACATACTTTAGGTGTTTTGCTAGGAGCTCATAATTCTGCCACCACAGAGCATCCGACCAGGGCCTCACTGGGGTCTGTCAGGGTGGTGTGTGTGGGTTCCAAAGCCGCAGCATAGAGGCCATGCTTGTTCGCTCTCTCCTCTGCCTCCGTTTGCTTCTCCTGACGAGAGGCCTCGGGTAGCCCGAGCTGGCCTCCACCTTACTCTGTAATGGAGAATGACCTTGAACCATCTGTTTACCTTCTGCCTCCCGAGTACTAAGATTACAGGCAAACGCTACTCTACCTGAGTTGAGGACCTGCTTTCTAGGAATTGGCTTTCTTAAAATAAAAAGCTGTTGATTGGTTCAGGATAATTTGCAATGCACCGTCTGGGGTGAGATGATGTCAGAGCTGGGCAGTGATGGTACAGAGCTTGTCCTAACGCTAGTTGGAAACAGTGGCTTGCAATGAGGCCTGTGTGGACCAGCTCTGGGTGGTACAGGTTCCAAGAGCAGTGCTTGGCTGGGTTCCAGCCACAGGCCTTGGCACAGTATAGGTACTCAATGCAGGCTTGTTCCTAAAAACACAGGCTCTTCTGGAATTGAGATTCAGGGAAAGCGGTATTATTTGGTGCCCTGAATGTTAAACTGAATCCCCTGAATGGAAAAACAAACAAACAAACAAGAAACAACTCCAGCTCATGAAAGCAGCCTTCTGCCTTGATGCTGGTCAGCGCTTGGGTAGTGTTTGATATTGCTCTGATAGGCATGGATGTGGGAAAGGCTAAGCAGCCTTGCCACTGAACCCTGACTTTGTAGAGAGATGGTAGGGTGAGTTATTTACATCCTGACTTTCACTTTTTTAAAAATTCTACAATAGGGAAAATCAGAAAAGGCTCACTAGCATATTATGTTAGACATCCTTCTGAACCCTTGATATATATTAACTTATGTGGTCCTTGCAGAAAATCTATGAGATTGACTATTAATAATGGCTCAGCGGTTCAGAGCACTAACTGCTCTTTTAGGCAGTCCTGAGTTTAATTCCCAGCAACCACATGGTGGCTCACAACCATCTGTAATGGGATCTGATGTGTGTCTGAAGACAACTGCAATGTGTTCATATAAATAAAAAAAATAAATCTTTTTTAAAAAAGAAAACTCATTTTATGAATATGTTTGGTATATGTACTGGCTGGTTTTGTGTGACAACTTGACACAGGCTGGAGTTATCACAGAGAAGGGAGTTTCAGTTGGGGAAGTGCCTCCATGAGACCCAGCTGTGGGGCATTTTCTCAATTAGTGATCAAGGGGGTAGGGCCCCTCGTGGGTGGTGCCATCCCTGGGCTTGAGGTCTTGGGTTCTATAAGAGAACAGACTGAGCAAGCCAGGAGAAGCAAGCCAGTAAGGAACATCCCTCCATGGCCTCTGCATCAGCTACTGCTTCCTGACCTGCTTGAGTTCCAGTCCTGACTTCCTCTGGTGATCAACAGCCATGTGGATGTAAGCTAAATAAACCCTTTCCTCCCCAGCTTGCTTCTTGGTCATGATGTTTTTGCAGGAATAGAAACCCTGACTAAGACAGTATATGTGTCTGTGTACTCATGTTTGCATGTGTGCGGGTCCATGTGTGTCTATGTGGGTATACTTGCACATTTGTCCAATTGGATGTGGAGAGCCGAGGTTGACATGGAGTGTATTCTTCAATCTCTCTTTACTTCATGTACTGAGGCAGGGCGTGAAGCTCACTACTTTGGCTAGTCTGGCTGACCAGCTTGCTCTTGGATCCTCTGTCTCTACCTTCTACAAGCTGGGATTACAGATGGACTGTCCCACTTCTGCAGCTTTAATGTGGATTCTGGGGACCTGAACCTAGCTGTGGAGTCATCTTACCAGACCTATAAAAACACTGTTTTTGATATGAAGAAACAGATGATACAGAAGGAGAAAGAAGTTGCCTAAAGTGATTGGCATTGCTAGGATTTAGACTTGAGTCTTCTGTGCTTAAAAACTGCGTTATATGGGGTCTGGGCAAATGGTTCAGTTGGTAGAGTAAAACTTGCCTAGCAAGTATAAGGATGTGAGTCCAGCTCACCTATGCTCACAAAAGCCAGATGTGGTGGCATATGCCTGGTTTATCAGTGATGCTGAGACAGGAGGTGGAGATGGATGGATGCCTTTAAGTTCATTGGCCAGCTAGTTTGGGATATATGGTGAAGTTTCAGGCCAGTGTGAGACCTTCTCTCAAAAAACAGTGAGAGATACCTGAGGTTGTCCTCTGATCTCCGTACACATTCTTTGTGCACCCACGAACCCACACCCACATAAACCAAATGCATGTATACACATACACACACACACACACATACTGCTAAATTTCTTTCTCAACCAATATCCATTCTCAGAGGTTTTCAAGCATAAAATGAGAGAGACACCGCATGACATTAGTATTTGCAGGTCTGTGAACAATGAAAGCATGTAGGATATAAATGTGGTAGTCTACAGTGGTGGGTACCAGCAAGTGGTGGGTACTTGTTGGGTAAGCATGAGAGCCAGAGTTCAGATCCCCAGGATACACTGAGAAGCTCTTTCTGGTAAGCAGGCTGCTTTCAACCCAATCTTTAGTTTCATGCAATTACTGCCAGCAGGTCCCCTTTCCTGGCCACCAAGCTGACCCCGGTCATTAGAGTTGGCCACCACTTAGGGGTATTGACTGGCTCCCCAGCATGTGAAGCCACTTCCACTAAAAGAAACTTGTTGGTTTCAGTGATGAGAATCATGAATCACACATTAGTTCCACACCACCTCTCTTCCTGGTGCATGGCCACGCTAGCTCCCAAGGAAGGGAGACACACCTAAATGAAGAATGACATGTTAATTCAGAGGGTGAGAAACCTGTGCTAGGACTGGGAATGCCCAAGCCTCATTAAAGTAGGTGCTTCATGCATAACCACCGATAAAATAATTCTGAATAGGTGATAATCTAAACTAGAAAAACACAGGGCATATGGCATAAGGATCAACAGCAGGTAAGTAGACCAGGGGCATGTCTCAAGGACTGTATCTATTGACACCATACCTGCCACTCCTTAAAGAGCTATTTCCCCCAACTGAGTGGGTATTAGCAGGAGTGTACTGGTGATGGCTGGGGTGCATGGGAGTATGCCAATGAGCTTCAGTGATCAGCCTTTTTGTGTGTGTGGGTGTACTAGTGTGATATGTTAGTGAAGAGCCAGGTGTAGTCTGTTTAAGCAAAAACTAACACAGCAAATGGGGCAGGGGGTGGGGAAAGGAGTGGTTTCTTAACACCAAGATTGTTCTAGAAGACCTTTCCGACAACAGAACCTTTACAAGGTTGCTCTATCCCAGCTTTGTTCTTGTAGGTGTTAAAAGGTTTAGAAAATGTTACTTTTTATGTGAGTCGTAAGTAATAGATCTTTAAGCCATTTGCAAATGTGTAAGTTAGTTAATCTCTAGTCACTTAATCTCTGTAAACCTAAGTCTGTAAGGGGCTAATATCATAGCAGCAACAAGTGAGATAGCCAGCCACACAGCTCAGCGCAGCTCATGGCTCCCAGCATCATCCAAAGAACAGCGCTGTATGAGGCCAGGCCTTTACTGATGAATGATGGTACCTTAAAAGATGCCCCATGACTCTGATACCACTCACTGCCCTCTCCAAGGTGGTGATCTTGATCTGCAACCTGTTTTTCTTCTAACCTTTGTCACTAATGAGACATTCCTGAAGGGCTTGAGAAGTACAGATTTTAACCTCCCTTTTCAGATATCTCTCAGGGATGTAGGAGCCCAGGAATCTGTATTTTCACTGGGCAGCACATATGGGCAGCCTCTTTCAGACAGGGGACACTGATGAAGATGCAGTGAGGATGCTTCTAGAGTGGATAACTTCCTGAGAATGTCCATGATTAGATTTTCACAGGGAAGCTGCTACTGACAGAGTTTACGCAAGATTCTAATATGGGGTCCTCCATGGTGAGTGGGCCTTCTCAGTCGTCTACCCTTGTCTTAGGACATTCTCATAACTTGGAACTCCCTGCCTTCCAAACTAGTATCCTTTGAAGAGCTACAGCTAAAGATGGGAAGTTGGCTTCCTTCCCATCCCTAGCCTATCACGGGGTTGTCTACAACACCAAGGTAAGAGGTAACAGAATGCTCTAGAATTGCATTCAACACTCTTTATTCAGGAAGTAGGGCTAACCAGAAGGGAAAGATACTTCACTAGTGGGGTGTGCCCCTAAAGTGTGCCCCCATAGTGAACTTGGCCCAGCTTCCAGAGTCTGAGTGCAGAAGCCTCTGAGGCACAAAAAGACTCCCCATCAAATGAAAAGGTTATGAAAGAGGGGCTGGGCCTTGGGAAGACTTCCTTCCAACAATGCTGTCACCCCTAGAAGGGCGTGCTTGGAGCATAATGGCTCTAGCTACAAATTCTATTAACTCTGATAGTTGTTCTGAGTGAATGGATAATGCATTTAGCAGAAATAGACCCAATCAATTTATATGAAGCACATAGAACTTTCTCATTGGAGTTGGCATCTGTTCTTGAATCATAGGAGCATGTGTGGAAATGGACAGTCTGTCACCATGACTTCTGGGCACATTAGCTCAGCCATAGCTTAATTAGAGAGAACGGCCAAGGAAAGCAATGGCGCCCTTAGTCCACATTGTCTCAGCCCCTGGAATCATGGAGCTGGGGATGGGAAGGGACTGGAATGCTTTAAACTCGACTATCGCTGTGTGTATGTGCACACGTGTGTGTGTGTGTGTGTATACATACATGTGTATGTGCAGATGTGTGTGTACATATGCATGTATGGGTACAGATGCATGTGCATATGTGTGTATGCATGTGTATATGCATGTGCACACATGTGCATGTGTGTGTATTCATGTGCACATGTGTGTGCATGAGTGTGGAAGCCAGAGGTCAACCTTCTATCTTGTTTCTTGCAATGGTCTCTAATTTGCCTGGAGCTCACTGATTTGATGTGGCTGGCTGGTCAGATCACCCCAGAATTTGCCTAGCACTAGGGTTACCAGTATGCCTAGCTTTTTAAAATGTGGTTCTGGAAATTGAGTTCATGTCCTCATGATTTTGTGGTAAGCACTTTACTGAGCCATCTCCCCAGTCCCTCAAACCTTGACTTCTTTGAAACAGTAGGATATCTGCTGTTATCTGTTCACAGGAGCCTCTCCCTCAAGAGCCATTCCTGTGTGTTTACTGGCATACAGAGGCAATACAAAGGCCTTATGAGGCTCAACAACCCTAGGACCATGGTTAATGTGAAGTGACCAGGACAGAACATGGAGGTTCTCACTCCTCATCTAGAGTTCTTTTCAGGATATATAAATATATATTATACACAAGACATAGTTACATATCTCTATCTATATCTTTATATCTATATTTATCTATCTCTATCACTATTATCTGTACCTGTGACTGTGTGCACATGTATGTGTGTGTGTGTGTGTGTGTGTGTGTGTGTGTGTGTGTACATACACCATACTTGTGTGCAGGTTAGAGGTCAACTTTCTAGAGTTGATTCTCTTCTTCCGTTTCGGGTTCCAGGGATCAAACTGAGGTCCTCAGGTTTGCACAGGAAGTACTTTTCCAAGCTGACTTATCTTACAGGCTTCTGTAAGATAATTTTGTTTTCCTCCCACTTTGCTCAAGATGCATACTTGGAATTGGTAAGTAAATCCATTATAATTTTCTCTGCAAGACTCCAAAATGGTGGCATTGGGTTTCATTTGGTCCTGCCTGTGTCACATCTGAGCTCATAGTAGAGGGGAGATGGGTACAGGGCCCTGGAGCTTTCAAATCCTCAACTAGACTTCTTACGGAGGGAGTGTAAGCAAAGCCTGATTGTACCTGCTCAGCTGCAGCAACATCTGTTACCAGGAACAGAGACAGACACTGAGGTGGAGACAGAGCCAGGGAGGTGGAGAGAATTAGGGATGGAGGGAGGGGCCGGGAAGAGGGGAGGCTGACTCTGTAGCCCTAATTGCATTAGCCCCACCATTTGGTTAGCGTAATTGCATGTGCAAAGCTGACAAACGTAATTTCCCAGGACTTAATACTCACCCCATTTTCTCCTCCAGCTTCTTCATCCGATTAGCTAAAGTGACTCAGAGGCTTCCGAGAAGCACAACCTGGTCAGGCGATTCCCTGCCCCTAGGCTGGAGGCTCCCCTGCCACTCAGTCTCTTGGAGTGAGCCTGGATGGCTGGCGGGGACACAAGGAGCTTAGGGAACATTGGCACTAATAGTTTTCTCAGGGCCTGGCTTCACAGGGCTTTGTATGTTCAGTGGCTTCTTTGCTGACTGCCTGGAGGAGAGCTGAAATGCCACCCCCACTCCTGTTCCAACTCAGTGCAAGCTGACAGTGCTGAACTTTAGAGAGAAAATCTTATTATCTTGTCGCCTTCATTCTTTGTCAGAGGGTTGGGAGCTGACTGTTTACTGCTCAGGCAGGGGCTCTTAGCAGTGTCTGTCCCCCTACCTCCTCCTTACACAGCACTTCTCCCTGATTGGAGATCTCTTTACCAGCAGTGGTGAAAGGACTATAGACTTTGGGTTCACATCCTGGCCCCACTGGCTAGCAGCCATATCCTCAAGGTCTGGTCTGGTCCTTTATTCCATCTTTCTTCTCCCTTCAATAGGAGTAAAAGTAACTACCCCTGGATGAGGCCAAGTTAACTAGTGAAAAGGCCTAGCTCATTGGCAGGCACTATTTTATTTCTACTTCCTGACCTTTCCTCTCTCCCTTCCCTTAAAGCACACCTCTTTTCTTCCCTTCCTCCTCTCCCCAGTTTTCCTCTCTTTCACTCCCTTCTGTCCCAGGACTCAGTGGAAATGCCTGTGAAATAGTAGTCTTCTTAACAGAAATCTTGCCCTCCATAGAGATACCCTCTGCACCCCAATAAGCATTTAGAGGGCTCAACACTGAGATGTGACAAGGGGACCCAAATTATGGTGGATAAAGACCTCCTGTAAGAGAGCATATGAAGAGAGGGTTGTGGAAGCTGAGGCCCCTTTCTTTCTCCCTAAGCAGCTCTTGATGTGGTACTGGGTTCTTAGGAAAATAATGGCTCCTTATTGAATGTCATAGAGCAGTCCTAAGGAGCCTCAAGGCCACTCTTAGACATCTTAGGTTCAATATCCTCTTTTCCCCCTTTGACCTGGAGCCAGCTGCCTACCTCGTTCTGAGGTGATGTTACCTAGTAGTACAGCCTGGTGGTTTAGCTGGAGTCTGCTTCAGGTAATGTTTGGAGATGGTGGGGAGTCCTAGCCCTTTCCCAGTTCCCATGATTTCACTTGTCAGGAGTGGCCAATGGTCCCTTATTGATTATCCTTTCTGGGACAGTGGGAGTTATGTGGCAATGAACCCAGACTCAGGCAGGGTAGACCATTGTTCCCTAAATGTTGGTTGGTTGTAGCGTTGTGGCTGTCGACATTGGAGGGCCAGGGCTCAGGCTTCCAGATGCTCTCAAGTCAATCAGTAGATGTTTCTGGAGTACCTGCTGGTGGTGAGGCCAGGGTTGGGGATGCCTACAGGTTTACTGAGCACAGAATGAAAAGGGAAGTGTGGCCCACTTCCTAAATTTGTAAGTTGTACAAGTTTATCACAAGGCAGTAAACACAGTGAATCCCATGAGGGTGAGTGGCAGGAAGGACTGAATGGATAACAGGGAAGATCCTCACTCAAGCTATGGGGCTGGCTCCATATTTCCATGAATTATGCTGCTTTTAGGAAGCAGAGTTCTCTATGCTGGGTTCCCAGTTTGGCTCTGGGAGAGCTGGAAGATTTGAGCAGGGAGTGATTTAAAGGTGAGGGGAGAGAGGGAAGGAGACACACACCCCTTTCTTTGGCTTGGTAGCTGGCCAGGTCACACAGGAATCAGGGTGGGAGAGAGGCAATTTCAAGTAGCTTTTGTCTTTTTTTTTTCTCCCAAAACTAAGCAAAACTAAAATTTAGCTAATGAGCTGAGAGCTCACAAATTTGGTTTCAAAGCTGCAAGCCTCTAATTATTTTGTACTTTGCACGGGACCAGGATTCCACCTTGTAAGTAGAAATTACAGGCTTATCATCTATATGCTGTTATTCTAATCAAGATGTACACAACAGGATGTGATGGACTATGTGTTGTCCATCACTGCTTCTCTGGTGAGAAGTGCCAGTTACCCACGGACCAAGGCCCTCAGGGCATCTAAGAACCTCAAGGGCTCTTGAGTGGGACCTAGGAACTAAGACCCCTGGTGTGTGTGTATATGTGTGGTGTGTGTGTGTGTGGTGTGTGGTGTGTGTGTGTGGTATGTGTGTGTGTGGTGTGTGTGTGTGTGTGTGGTGTGTGGTATGTATGTGTATATGTGTGTGTGGTGTGTGTGTGTGGTGTGTGGTGTGTATGTGTGGTATGTATGTGTATACGTGTGTGTGGTGTGTGTGTATGGTGTGTGTGTGGTGTGTGTGTATATGTGTGTGTGTGTGGTGTGTGTGGTGTGTGTATATGTGTGTGTGTGTGGTGTGTGGTATGTGTGTATGGTGTGTGTGTATGTGTGCGTCTGTAGTGTATGTGTGTATGTATGTGTGTGGGGTGTGTGTGTGTGTGTGTGTGTGTGTGTGTGTGTGTGTGTATACATGCATGCGGAGGCCAGAGATTGATGTCAGATGCCTTCTTTGACAATTCTACCTTATTTGTTGATGCAAGGATTCTTACTTAATCTAGAGTTCACCCATTCAATAAGACCAGCTGCCCACCAAGCTACAGGGATTGCCTGTCTCTAACTTCTCAGTGCTAGGATTATAAGTATGTGCTACTGTAATTAGTTCTTTATATGGATACTGGGGATTTGAGCTGGGGACTGGAGCTTACATGTCAATCACTTTACAGAATGAGCCATCTTCATTGTCCCTAAAAGGCGAAGGTCAGGATGGGGCCAAACTCCTCATCTTCCTGACTCACCTCTATTATATTTGCCTATTTGTATGCATCATAACAAGTGGCCATAGTTTAAACCCCACATTATGTGTTGGGGCTCCCCATGTGTAAAATTGCTCTTTTGTATACTTCCTGTAGTTTCCATTGCTTAAGTGATGAGAGCCCCACACAGTTTCTTTTAGGGGTCCCATAACAAAGGTAGTGATGCGTCTCCTGCAGACCAACCATTTTCTTCTAACCACAGTGCCCATCCTGACCACAACACCATTCTTCTGCCTTCTATAGCAAGAAATGATGCTCTTCAAACGTGTCAGCTGTGACAGAGAAACCCTTACCTGTAGGGTCGAAGATGGGAGTGGGTCTTGATATGTTCGCCCAGGATTTTGGCTCCTTGTTTGGGTTTTTCTCAAACAGATTTCTGGATTTAGGTACTGCATTCAGGGGCATTTTTTCCTCCCCACTGACTAGAATAGAGAAGAGTTAGGGTGGAGTCAGTTTTAGGGAGAAAAATGAGGTTACACTGACGAAGGTAGGAGAGGCAGGATGGCTGAGATTGGGGGTCTAGAGGTGAGACCATGGGTCACTGAGATTGGGGGTTTAGAGGTGAGACCATGGGTCACTGAGATTGGGGGTTTAGAGGTGAGACCATGGGTCACTGGGTTAAAGTAAAAAAGTGGCAGGGCCAACTCACTGGTGAGGTAGCAGTCGAGGCTGATGGAAATGTTGTCAAATGCCACGGTTGCCCTGGATCCTGGACCCCACCATGTGACTATTTGCAGCCAGAACCTGTGTGACGTTAAGAAGAATATGTGTTAGGAACCACTAGGCTAAGTCAAGTCACAGGATTCAAGCCACATGTGTGCTGGCCTATTATTCAGAAATTTAGTTTGATCATCCTTACCTGATCCCAATGCATCAGTTGGAGGGCAGGGATCAAACTTTCTCAATTTCTACTTCTCCATCACAGAGTGCATTCCTTTAGAAGGGATGCTCCATCACAGCTGTGGCAGATACAAGGCCTCTAAAGCTGGTTTGGCTATCTGAGCTTGGGAGAGTTTTGCTTTCTGGGCATGCATGGTGGATAGAAATGAATGGGCTTGGTGTTCTGCTCATGTTCACCTGTGGGTGGGATGAAGCCACTATTTAAACATCAAAGTGCTTTTGTATGGTACCAGTGGCTAGAGAGAACCCCTCAGTGTCTCTGTTGCTTCGAGCAACTGGGCTTGGTTCTGTGATTCTGTTCCAATAGTCAGCAACTCAAGGGTTAATTTCTTGTACAACAGAGGTATCGAGCATCCTGAGTCTTATCCAGTATCAGTTACTATGTTCCAATTGGTTGTTAAATATTAGATGATTGACTGTTTCCCCCAGGAGAGCTCGTAATCAAACCACAGTGGGTCATTAAGTATGGCTAGTAACTCACTGAGATTATGTTTCATTCCAGCTTTTTCATGGCTTAGAGGGCCAGGTCCTCTGACTACAGAGAAAGCTTTAGACTGAGATAAATAGAAAGATGCCTTGGACTCGTTTGTTTCCTGGTTTGTTTTCTTGGGAAATCTCCTTCCCGGAAGGCTGTCATCAGTCACCCCCTTCTGCGATAAAGTGGCTGTGTCCCAAGAGCCCTAAAGACTCTTTCCCCAGATTCCTGAAAGTCGATCCGAATGACCTGAAGAATAGTGTGCAGCCGCTGGTGTGGATGTTGAAATAGTAAGAAGGGGAAGCCATGGCTGTCAATCATTGAATGGATGCAGCTCATGCGGTTATATAGCCACACATCAGGATGCTAATCTATAATAAAAAAGAATGGACCAGGAGACATGCTGTAAAATAGATGCCTCTCAAAAGCATTATGCAAAGTTAAAGAAGGCAGACAGTAAGTTAAAGGCCTCATATTGAGTGACTCTCTGTATAGGAATCATCTAGAATGGGCAAATCTGTAGAGACAAAGAGCAGATTAGTGCTTGCCTGGGGCTAGCAGTGGAACAATATTGACTGCTAACTAGCATGAAGCCTCATTTTGGGGTAATGGAAATGTTCTAAAACTGGGTTGTAGTATTCTTTGTAGATTCTAGAAACTTGCTGAAAGTCATTGGCTTGCACACTTAAAAATGGGTAAATGTTATGGCATGTAAATTATAACTTGCTAAAGCTGTTGGGAAATAAGGAAGGAAAGGGAGACATAGAGAAAGAGGGAGAGGGATAAGACACAGTCGTACAGGAGAGAAAGATCTCTCTCTTTCTATCTACATATCTATGTATGTACATATATATGTATGTATGTATGTACTATGTATGTATCTACTTACATACACATACAGAGATAGAGGGGGGGTATGGGGGGAGGGAAGGAGAGAGAGAACATGTAATCTGATAAAATTACGGGCCAGTTCCAGGGTAGGTACTAGACAAGAAGGCGGAGGAGAGGCAGAAGGCAGAGGCAGAGGCAGAGGCAGAAGAGGCATACAGGAAGAAGTGTGAGGGGAACAGCCTTTTGTTCCTCTGGACCTCAGCTCAGCAAGGGAGTGAAACTTCCCCATATGTTCAGCCCAGGCCACATATAGCCATGGCCCAACACAAAATCATAAGCTTATTTACAACCTTATGAGGTTCTTTTAAGGCAATCATTTTTTGTAACTTAATCACACATTTCTCTAGTGCGAGCCTTGCAGATGACTGTGTCCTGTTCTGATGAGACAAGGCTGGAACTTGCCTGCACCATGAGTGGCAACCGGGTGGAAGCTCCCATCATGACTGAGCAGGTAAGCCTGGTCAGCACTTAGAAGGGATGGATAGTGGCTCAGTTATTTCTGGCCAGAGGACAGATATTGCTCTACTGGAGAAAAGCCTGGAAATCAGAAGTGAACTCTTATCTGAACGATGTGTTTGTGACCAATTATTCTCAAGTGCTCTACTCCCCACATCTGCCTTCATCTGTCTTGTGAAATCTGGTCATATATAGCCCTTCAGTGTAAAGGCCACAACTAGAGGGCCCAGATGATTTTATTCTAAAGGAGAAATGACTAAGGCCATTCTCAACTACACAGTGAGTTTGAGACTAGCCTAGGCTACTTGAGACCCTGTCTCAAAAGAACAAAAAAAAAAAAAAAAAAAAAAAAAAAAAAAACCCCAAAATGTCCCAAACCAAACCAAACAACAGCAACAACAGCAGCAACAAAACAACAGCAAATAATAATAATAAATAATAATAAGTATTACTATAAAGCTACTCAAAGTGTGACTAGAAAGAATCTTGTTCTTTGGTGGGGAATATTGGATATCCTACACTGGAGTGGGTATTAATCCCATAGAAACACACACTCTCGCTCCCTTCTCTGGGTCATCCTCTCCTTATCTGTCATCCACAGGCTGAGGAGCCAGGCCACGTGTTCACTTCAGTGCTAAGCTGCATCATCAGTACACCTTCAAGGACGGGGGGGATACATGACTGTGGACCTATAGAGCAGGGAGAGGGGACGAGCTCTCCACCGTTCCCTCCAGAGGTCCCGGTAGAAACCTTCAGTCACCTCACTTGTTCTGATTTTCCTGCTTCTGTTCTTCATGACTGAGAAGTTAGAGCTACAGAGTTCCCTAACAGCCAGCCACCAGGCCTCTTAGCATAGATGGGATGATGTAAGCCGGGGCTGCAATGCTTTCTAAGTACAAGAGTCACTAAGGCGTTCTGTGAGTGGATGTCAGTGGAAGCTGAGGCTTTAAAGCATTGAACTGATACTGGGAGCTGCCCATATTTTGTGTCAGGAGCACTCGGGGACAGGCAGGAAAGCCTCAATCAGATGGCACCATGAACACACGTGAGGCTGTCTCAGTTGACTCTGGGGCCAGAGACTCAGGTAAGGGGACAGGTGGGTGGGACAAGTGTAGATGAGGGTCAGACAGAGGTGGCAGGTATCAGCCGACAGAGGTGAAGTGGAGGCAATGTGAGAATAGAGTCTGGAGTGGCAGGTGATGGGGCATGGTACACGGGGGCTGATTCCAGGAGTTCATCTTCTGTGAGAGAACTGGCCAAGAGATGAGATGAAGACCGGACCAGCTGTGATTTAGGCTTCTCTGCTTTGGATGCTGTCTGGTTGTGTGTCTCCAGCAGAACCAAAGAGCAGAGGCTCTGGAAGCCCCTTCCTGCTAGAGACAGGCAAGACTTCCTCCTGGCTCTGAGTCCTTCTGGGCCAATTACTCTTTTATAGTCACTTCCCCAAAGATACAGACACCAGGTCATTCCTCAGAGTTATCCCTAGGACCGTAGGTCCTGCACATACTCTTGAGTACAGGTAGAACGTTCTAGGACTGACAGGAAGCAAGGTCATGGCATATTATTGCTAATATGACAACAGGCTGATAATCACACAGGTTACCTCTGTGGCCCAACCCCAACACTTTCCCTCTGGATGGGGAGGGAAGAGGCGTCTCCATGGCTACCTGAGCCTTCCCCTTCCTGAGTGGGACATCTGGTTAAGGAAAAGGTAGAATAAGCACTTGGGGGCTCCTCCTGCTATCGGGAAGCCTGGCAGGTGGCTCTTCCCTTTCTTTGGCTGTGTGATAACTGTCAGATCTGCTTGGTTCTTTCTGTTTCTCCGAAGTAGATTTTTGATTTGCAGGAGTCAATGCTGGTCTTACTTTTTTTTTTTTCTTGTCTAAACCACACTTGGCTAGAGGTCTTGGCTCAAGCCTGCTTTTGCATAAGAATGCATCCACCTTTCCATCTTGTGCGAGCTTTACAGACAGTCTGTTGGAAATTAGTCCAGGAGGATTCTGGGAGGTGATCATTTGGGCCATGGGCCAGGCCAGGTTTCCGGGAGGCAGCTCTGGAAGTGGGCGCTTCTTGTCCTCACCAGCAGATCTTTGCAGAGGACATGCGGATGCTGCTCACGCGCAGCTCAGAAAACGCACCGTCTCATTCAGGCAACAGACTGTTAATGGGCAGTGAATATGAGGCCTTCTTCGCAATCCTCCCAGCCTTGGGGATTGACAAACCTAATTAAGTTCACTTAATGATTCTAAGTAGCTGACAAAAAGGTGTGCATCTGAATGTGGACTGAGGGAATAACAAGGCTTTGGTGAGAAAGGGAAAGAATGCTGGGCGGCATAAGAGGCATTTGATGGATGGGCACCCTGGCTAAAGATTCTTTCCCTGGCCACTTAGTAGGATCCAAAAAAGAGGGGGAGGGGACCCACTTTCACAGCTGGGAAAAGTGTCTGGGACATGACTGCTTAGGATAGAACTGGCAGATGCTGCCGAGAGAAAACCACCCTCTCCCGTTTCTTATTGCGCAGTTGATTTGTTCACTAAAAGTTTTCTGAAATGGACTGTCACAAGGCTGGGGTCGCGGCATGCATTTCTATTAGAATAATGTCTTCGATGAAAAAGCCCTGCCACATCCATGCCATTATCTGCATAATTGACTTTAGGTACTGGCTGTGGAGGAGGGCCTGGGCTAGGGGGGAAGCTTTGGACTCCCAGGACCCACCCTGGTTGCATCTGACTAGGCAGTGGCTGGACATGTATGCATTCATGTGCCATGACTCTTGGGGAATGTGAATATGCCATGTTGAAGGTCAGGCTAAATTGGGAATGTTTCTGCATCCACAAGCCCAACTCTCTGAGGTAATTTACCACCTCAAGACTTGGTTTCTCCTCTGGGCATAACACCAAGAGAAAAGTCAATATAGAGTTTCTAGGGCTGCCAGGGGTCAGAGAGTTCTCTCTTGCACAACCAGGCTGGTTGTGATGAGGGAGTCTTCTGGAAAGAAGGAAGCAAACCTTCACATAAACTGCATGGAAAATTATAGACGCCCTTCCACACCCACAGGTCAAGGCTTCCAACCACTGGTTTTCTCCTTCGTTAATTTTTATTTTCTTTTGTGTGGCATGTGCATTTCTGTGTGTGCACGTGGAGGCCAGAGGAGGACATCGGGCATTCTGCTCTACCACTCTTCCTTGAGAAAGAGTGTCTTGCTGAACCTGGAGCTCCAGTAATTCTCTAGACTCATCTCTTTTCCCTAGTGCTGGGTTACAGGTGCACACTAGCAAGTTCAATGCTTCACATGGGTACTAGAGACTCAAACTCAGGTCCTCATGGGAGGGCAGCAAGTGTTCTCACCCGCTGAGCCATCTCTCCACCCCTGAGCATTGGCTTTCTGCACTCAGTTTTTGTGAAATTGACACTGAAGGGTTCTTGGGAAGGAGAAACAAGAGATGGGAGACAGACAGCAGACAATCGTCAGTAAGTTCCTTCTGTGCTATCTCATCTCCTCATTCTGTGTCATATCTGTTGCATGCTGGCATGGGAAGCAGGTGTAAAGGAGAGAGTGAAGGAAAGAGGACCTTGCTTTATGGAGCTCTGGCCCAACAGAGGAGGTAGCGATAGATAAAAATGCTTGATCCATAGGCTTGAATGGGCTAAGTACTGGGTGGGAAGAGAGTGTAAAAGGGAGTTAAGAAGAGAGAGATGGAGGTAGAGAAGAAGAGGGGAAGGGAAGGAGGAGGAGAAGAAGGAGAGAAAAAGACAGAAAATAAGAATACCCACTTACACATCCTCCCACTCTAACTTGCACACTTGCTCACACACAGAGGCATGCATGCAATAATCCACTAAAGGATATGAAGAATGTCTGAAATCTCTAGGGCACATCATTTGCCTTGGCCAGGTACCCACTAGGAGAAAGCAGGCCTCTCATTTCCCAGGCCATGTTTTCTGCCATCTGATGCAGAACCACCCAACCCACTGAATCTCATGTAGTGTCAAACACACTGTTCAACAACCCTTTGGGACAAATGAGGCTGTAGAAAACTATCTTCATTAGAAGGTACCAAATCCATCCTTCTTAAAGACTGGGCTGTCCACTCCTGTATCTCAGAGAGTCCTCACAAGGACTTTTTTGCTTCTGTCTCTGTTGATGTGTGCCTTGGAAGGCAGAGATGGTACCAGATACAGCAGCTTTTCAACAACAAAAGGACCCAGGAAAAGAATTATTTGAGCTTCTTTCTCCCCGAGAAGAACATCTCTAATGGAGGTGAACTGGAAGGCACTGAATCTCAAAATACTATTGTAGAGTAAGTCAGGACTACAGACTTGGTGGGACCCTGGGCAAGCACAAGGACTGAATAGGTGCTATTTTAGCATTCTCACACTGCTTTTCTCTAGGATAAGAGCTTGTACTTCATTGTTTCTGTTTCATATTCTATTTTAATGATAAATCTGTACTTTCTTGGACAGTGTGACAAATTATACATATCACCCTTTGGCTTGGAGCAAAGGTTGTCTGTGCCCATGTTATGAGTCAGCCAGGAGAATAGATCATTGGCTTGTTCTAAGAGTTTGGCTATTGTATAATTCACATTATTCGATGACTATAGGACATCCGACCTCTTCACAGCAAAAGTCTATTCAAGCCAGGGGACATGTTGGTTGTTACTGGTGAGAGAAAACCCAAGGAAGACTTTGGAGAAATAGACATCTAGGAGAGTGGCAGTGGAGCTATGGTTAGAAGTGAAAGTGGGAGTTACACTGTGATGTCATGAGGTGCCAGTCAGGCAGCTGGCAATGTGGGCCTGGGACTCATGTGGAAATGAAGATGTGCCAATCATTTGCCTGGAAGTGAGGATAGAAGTTATGTCAACGAGGCTCCTCCTGGAGGACAAAATATGTTCAGTTGGATTCTGCTTAGCTCCAAATATTAGAGACTCAATTATTCCTTAGATTCCAGACTTTGTGCCTAGAGGGAGAAGGATTGAGAACATAGGACTTCATTTTCACAGGCATTAAGGGTTATGAAAAACACACACACATCTGTTGACTTGTAAACTGAACTGTGGATGTTACCAAAAAAAAAAAAAAAAAATCTTGAGCAGATCTGAGCATCCACTCTCATAAAGGGGGCTCACGTAGTACCATTTTGAACAACTGCCTCTTAAACGAGGCACACAGGCCTGATCTGCCTCAGTGCTCTGTGCTCTTGATTGCGGATACAGCAATCCAAAGCAACAGCTTGTCCTAAACGTCACAGTAAATCAGCATTAGAAATGGGACTTAAAGCCTCAGAATTACTAATCTACTCCTTGCTCCAATGATCTGAGATATTTTTCTGAGAGAGGAAACAGGGCCAGATCCTTCCAGAGTTATGAGTGTTTGATTTGTATATACCAATGCCTGGGTGCACACAGCATGCTGAGCCACCAGCCAGATCTTCTCCCTTTTCAGAGAGCAACTCCAAAGCTGCCTTGAACAACTTTTGGAAGGCAGCAGAAGCTGAGGCCTCTGTTGTAATGTCTCCCCAACTTCCCTTTTTCTGAGTTCCACTTTGTGGTTCTAATCATTTCACATTTGGTTTTCCCAAGAGCCTCCACCAGACTCAAGGCTCCAGTAAACCCAGAGGGCTTCATGGTCCTGTTACCCATACTCACAGCCCAAAGCACGTGGCCTCATACCATTCCCTCTTGGTCAAGGTGGTGGCTACCCACAATCCCCTGATACAACTCAGAAACAACAGGAAACATCCCTGTCTTTAGACCTTTGCTTAACCTGATGCGGTCTCTAGAATGAATGGCCTTGAGTCTCATTCTCTAAGATCTGAATTTTTCTTGAGGGCTGACTTATTAGCTCACTTCCCCTATTCACATGGCCCAGGCTGCTTGGATACTGGGAGATGAGCTGGGAGATCTTGGGAGCTTGTGCAATGCTAGCAGGATAGGCTGCCACTCATGTATTCTCAATGCCATTCAGATCCTGTAACTTAGCAAGAGGCTGGTCCTATGCATGGATGGAGAGTAATATACTAACGCTGACAGTCTGACAGTCAGTAATACCTCTCTAGATATTTCTTGGTTCCCCATCTTACCCACAGAGACTTGGATCTGTCATTTTAATGTCAGTGTCTTCCAAACACAGTTGGATATCAAATTCATTTGGGGGAACTTCTTGAAGATAGCATTCCAAGTCTGAGATATGGTCTTCTCCGAGTGTCTCTCTACGGGTGGGATACATGGATTTTCTTAGTGGCAGCTGGGGAGAGAGTTTTCTGGCTCACAGTAACATTCAGTCAGATTGGTGGGCCGAAGCTTTTTTGGCAGTCTTAAGCCTTTTCAAAGTACTCTTTTCCTGCTTATTTTTTTTTTGTTTTTAGAAAAGGGAAAGTTTGGTGAAATTCTAGGATGATTTCTGCCAGAAAGTAAGAATTTGCTGCATCATAAAATTTTGGGAATGAAACATTCACACCTCAGAATAGATCCTGGAATTGATTTCAGCTTTGAATTATGAAGATTGTGGAGATGCTGGCTGATCGGTGCCCAGAGCAGCTAACGAGGGAGTTGTACTTTCAAGTGACACTCTGATAGATGCCCACAGAGGAGTGCTGGATTTCTTGGCTGCTGCTTCCTTCTTTCCATCTTTTCCTCCTCTTCTTTCCATTCCTCCTTCTCGTCTTCCTCCCTCTCCCTTCCCCTCCTCTTCCCCTTCCCCTCCTGCTCCTCCACCTTTCCTTCTCCCCCTCCTCTTCCCCCTCCCCTCCTCCTCCTTTTTAATGCACTTCTCTCTTATGTGGGCACACAGCTAGAGTGCGTTTCCCAGCATCCTTGAAGTCTGAATTCTAGCCAATAGAAAGGGAGAAGTAATAACACATAAAAATCTTCAAATGCCTCTCCATGCTCTCCCTCCACTGGCTAGCCGAATGCAAAGGACTCCAAGGCAGGAATATAGGTGTAAACCACAGAGTGGAAGGGGTGTAGGTTCCTGAATTCACCAGGCACGCCCATGTTTGATTTTATATAATGGATTTCATTTCTATAGAGTTCTGGGCACTGAAGGGTTACTGTTACTTCAGGCGCTGCTATCCCAATCAACAAGCAGCACTATTTCTAAGGTACTCAGGATTTGTTCATACCCTTGGCATAGGTGGGCTGGTGACTAACCTGCTCATGGTGATGGATAGACTCTGCCCTTTGCTGGCTGCAGGAGACCTTTTCATGGCTCTTCTCCTTCAGCTGTGACCTTTACCTAGCTACACACTCTGGCTACATTCTAGGACCAGGGGCATCCTGGTGAGCCAGGCAGGGTACATTGAGGGAGAATAGTCTAATATGCTGGAGCAAAGATATGACTGTTCTCATGCCTGTGTGCTGTACACAAACAAGGCTCTGGGTTCATTATGGAAGCTTGGTCCCTCCTTTTGATGTTACCTGTCTGCTGATTACAGGTCTACATCCTTGTCTGGATAATCTGTGTGGCTGCCTGGTTCTACCCACGCCACATTTGGCTTGCTCCACCAGGCCAGTGTTTTTTTTTTTTTTTTTTTTTTTTTTTTTTCTTTCTCAGTCCTCCTTGAATGACTCAGCCCTGCAGGTGCTGACTGACCCCCTCATGGCTGACAGCTGCTCTGCAGGGCTTTCAGATGGCTCAAACAGAGACTCTATAACATGGTTCTATAATAGCAGCTTTTTCTGTAAGCTTTTCCTGCCTATGATCCTTGAGATTCTAGAAGTCACTTCTTGACTCTGATAGCAGGCATTTGAAAGAAGCTGGATTCTGAGTTACAAAACTCCTTTGCTTCCTAGTTGTGTCTTTGCACACACTGTTTCATGGCTTCTCTTGGGATAAAATCAGAGCTTGAAGGTCCACATTTTGATAATGAGGGTAAGAAGGCACAAGCACATGTACACAAGAGGCACAGAACAAAGGTAGAAGAAAAGGGATTCTTCCTGACAAGAGCCTCACCTTGAAGACAGCCGAGGAGGTCAGGGCTTCATCCCACATCCCTTGTGGGCTTCTAGAACGAAGGTGTGTGTGTGTGTGTGTGTGTGTGTGTGTGTGTGTGTGTGTGTGTGTGAAGGACCTGAGCCCTTTTGGTGAAAGACTTGTGAGGCTTGGTGGCCTAATTTATCCACTGATTTCTCTAGGTTTATGGTACTGTCTCCAGCTGAGGTTGTCAACAGTGTACCCGAAGCTCCAGCTATTGCAGCGCTGACCCACTATTGGGAGAGCTGAGTCCTTCCTGTTTTCCCCTCATGTATCCTGCATGCATGGATTTACCTCAGGAGAAACATGTGAGATAGCCCTCTCTCATTTCTCCTTTCCAGTCCGTGGGATTCTCTAGGCTGTTTCCATGTGTATCATCTGACTAAAAGAGATCCCCTGACTTTTTCTTCCTTAATCTGTGTGCCTCTGGGTCCTTATTTCATCTCACTGGACCACAGGTTTTTTGTTTGTTTGTTTGTTTTTTTCATTTTTGAGAAATCCTTATTGTGGCATGGTTGGCAGAGAGGAGACTCTGCATGTAGAGAAATTCTCTGTACATAGAGAAATGCATGTTTGGAAGAAAGGGCCACGTTGGGAAGAAAGATGCATGCTGGGAAGAACAGATGCAGTTTTATAAGACCCCATGCTTCTCTGGATTCTCAGACTCCTTCCTCTAGCACCTAGGCTCTGTCATGCAGCAACCTGTTTTCCTGACCAGGTCCTGTGAGATCACTTTCCTTGATAACTCCGCTGTTCTAGAATATCAGTGGGAGCCCATAACTCAGCACTAGATAGGCAGCAAACACTGGTTGGATAATAAATACACAGTGCTTGTGTGATGATGAAGACTGGTACCATTTCATCCTGAAAAGCTTCACAGGACAATGTCTGGCCAAGAAGGAGATGGAAATGTTCAGTTTTCTCATCTGAAAAGTGGATCCTCGTGGCCCAGTGTGTGGACCTGAGTCGGCCCCTTGTGCTGGGAAGGCGTAGAGCCCCTGTGCAGAGCTGCACAGTGGTTATGGGTAAACAGTGAGGGGATGCAAGAACTTCTGACTCAGTCACAGTAGGCTGCCCAGCAGAAGGCAGCCAGCACCAACTTGTAAAGCTTTACATGGAGACATCTCCTTCTCCTATTCTGCACATCTATTTGTTGAGGTAGGACTAGCCCAGAGGCGAAAACCAAAATTTGAGGAAGGGGGAGAGCTGGCAGGAGAGAAGGGACACAGAGCTAGTCCCTCTGCTGTGTTCTCCTGGTGACCGAGGAGGTCTCTGTCCAACCTGGTGTACAGTTTTAGGGCTAGTTTTCCTCAGTGTCCTCCTGGTAATGAAGTTCATTCCCAGCTATCCAGAAGCAGCATCATGAAATGGACAGCTAAATGTCTTTAGTTCTTATGCCTTTGTTAGCTATGGTACGTTACATATATTTATAATTAGATATCCCTGTCAGAATCTATGCTTGGTTTTGGAGTGAAAGCATATGGTGTAGGGACAGCCAAAGACGTGCTAGATTGATGGCCTGCAAAGACACAGGGAGGGAGAAGTCAGTTTCTTTTGGTGATTCTGTCCCTGTTGGAGATGTGAGGTAAAGAATACAGGCAGAGTAGCCTGGACAGGAGGTGTCTTCATCAGGAGGTAGTGGTAGGGATTAAGATGGCAGACAAGGCACCCCCGTGACACAGACAAGAGGAATTAGTTTTGGTTTCTATTGCACTAATTGTTATGACAATCTGTAACATAGCTCATCTAAGGTTTGTATGTGTGTATGTGTGCACATGTTGGTGTGAGTGCCTATGCACATGTGTGTGCATATGAATGGAAACTAGATATTGATCTTGATGTCTTCCTCAGCCACTTTCCACATTGTGACATAAGGTCTCTGACTGGGATAATTCTGATGTTGGCTAGAGTGACTCTAGCCAGCATGAGCCAGGAATCTTCCTGTCTCTGCCTCTACTGCTGTGATCAGCTTGGTTTTGTTTGGACAGGGTAATTGTGTAATGCTAGCTGGCCCGGAACTCACTGTGTAAATCAGATTGGACTTGAACTCACAGAGATCCAGCTGCCTCTAACCAAGACCTGGGATTAAAAGTATGTGCCACCAAGCCTAGCTTGGCTTTGGTTTTTAAACCTCTGTTCTGAGGACTCAAGCTCAAGTCTTTATGCTTACATATAAGCACTTCACACACTGAGTCATCTCTCTGGAAGCTACACTTAAAAAATATAAAATATTATGGGCCTCAGGGGTTATGAAGCAAAGAAAAAAACCTAAACAACTAGCTTGAAATGTGTAAGAAATATAGTCTAAAAATAACCCAGGACCAAAATATGTTGTCAGTCACAAGGCCTACCATGTACCCAGGTTCCTACCTCTTGCCAAGCACTGCATTGTATTTCCTCAGGCAGGACCTAGAAAGCAGAGTAGCCTAAGGGTTAAGGGAAAATCATTTAACCTCTTTAGCACTCAGATTTCTCATATATAAAGGGAGTTAATTATAGTTTCTATCCCAAGGGGCTCTTTGAAGGATGAAAGCAGATAATGCATCTAAGTACTCGTTACAGTGATTCGCCAGCAGTGAGCACTCAACATGTGTTATCTTTGACCAGCATTTGAAACTCATCCATGGCTGTACCAGGAAGCTGTGATGCAATTTATGAAAAATACAAGTTACACATAACACTTCCGAGGGCGGGGGATGTCTACACCCACGAACACCCATGAACCCAGGATTGTCTGTAGCGTTTGGAGTATACTGCTCTACACAAACAGCAATGAAGAAAATGCCCTGTTAAGTCTTTCCCGAGGTTAGAAAGATGCTACACAAAGGGAGACCATTGCTATCCGTAGACTTCCTGGGTAAAGTAGGGATGCTGTGGATGATAGCCACAAGCCGAGCAGGGGAGAAAAGGTATTTATGGCACTTCTGGTATGAAAGCACAAGGACATAGCTCTCAGTTTAGCTGAGCTCGTTTGGAAGATGCATTTGTGAGACATCTCACTCTCAGTTTAGGACAAAGGATGCAAAGGGAACAGGAAATCTAAATGTCTCCAGAGGGAACATTTTTTCTTGTTAGACTATATATACAGCATATAGCTAAAAGCCTTCCTAATGACAGTGTTGGGGAACGCAGCTTGCACAGGTATGATAAGTTGCGTGCTTTCTATTTGACTGTATGATTGCAGTGATTTGTGCGACACGACTTGATCCATGGCATCTCCCAATCTCTCTGATAAAGAGCTCGCTGTGGCAGCCTCTACCCTGTAAGTATGTCAAAGCGTAGGGCAGTGGGAAACCCTTTGCTTAGTAAGAGAGATGATAACGAAGAGAAAACCCAGGAATATACTCCTGGAAGAGAATGGTGATTACAATGAGGAGAGAGAACTTGCTTTTCTTCCATTTTTTCCCAAGGTAAAATTAATTCCTGAAGAAATAATGATGTCCACACTCGAGGAGGGAGAAGAGATGGGGGACAGAAAGAAGAAAGGAGCCATATTTACCCAGGATAGATGTCTTAGCATGGTGAAGTCTTTAAACACATTTGAATTGGTGCTGTCCTTCAGAATTACCGTGAGAGCACGTATAGCATTCCAGGAATGCTGCCACTGCTCACAACGTGCTGGGCACAGCTCTGGGGATTCTTTTTCATTGTTATTTTTTGCAGTCTGGTTGTAGAGTTATGGTGATTTCATAATGATGACAGATGATTAGGTTACTTCTATCACTTCCCATAGTTGTGAATGGGCAGAAGAGATGCCATTCATGGATGCACAGCTTCTGGCTGCCAGCCTTTTGTGGGTCCATGGCATAGCAACTGAGATATTGCTGTGGTGTGGCAGCAATCTGACTACAGTTCTTTGGTCCCCGGGCTCTGCTCTGGCTCCCAACTCCCAGGTACCGGGGCACACGATTAAGATCAAAGTCTTTCTTGTAAAGTGGTTTTGACAGGACAGTGACCACACACAAAGCACAGGCACCAGGCAAGTCCCCAAAGAGGGACTCCCTGTCACAAGAGTAACAAATGCTGTTTGGGTTTTTCTGACAGGACACAGGTGCTGCTTTGAAATATGGAACACTTTGTGGTCGTGTTTATTATAAAGTGGTTTTGTCTGTTTTGCTAGACACAGGTTGAATAGAAGACAGGTACTGGAGGGATTCCAATGGCGAGTTCTCAGTTCATTCAGCTGCAGTTTTGAGGTATAGCCAATTTTTCTCAATACATATTCTGGCAACATAGATTTATAGAGCTTTTGGTGTTAGGCATTCTACCAGGTTCAAAAATCAGTGCGAGATAAGATCGGGACATGATCTCTGCCCTGTGTACTAATTCAAATATTAAAAAAAAAGTCATTAAAAATGAGAAAAAAAGGCACAGGGTTGCCTCAAGAGCCACAAGGACACATTGTGGGCACACGGATATCCCAGGACTGAGGGAAGACTTCTTTAAAAAGTGAACAAGGAGTGGTATTGAGAGACGTGGATGGCAAAGGAAGAATATTAATGTGCAGAGACATGAAGATGCGAAGCCCAGAGGTAAGGAACTTTGGCGTGGTACCTCTGAGTGAGAGGGGTCTGGGCAGAGGGGGAGAATGAACAGTGTGAAGTACTGAAGCTGAAGTTGGACATATCACACACAACCTTAAATAACGGTCTCACTGGAGAACATAGGAAGTACCCTAAAAGCCTCAGGAAGCCAGGGAAATGAATAGATTTGTGTTTAAAAGAATTGCTCATGGGCTGTCCAGGGGCTATGGGTAACTTATCTTTGATAGGATCTTTGATAAGAATACTTCCTGACGTGTAGAGGTTGGAGACCCTGAGGGAGAAGAGATGATGTAAGGAAGCATAGAGAATAACATTCCCAATGGCTAAGGTCTATGATGGGGTACTGATAAAGAAGAAGATGCTGGATGGTGGAGACTAGGGTTCTGACTAAGGGAGCCTTGTGGGATGAAGGCTAAGGGCATAGATGGCTAATGCCTACCACAAGGGCTGGGAGGAGGGAGATGGTTTGCCTCTGTCCTTTGTTCATCTTCTTTTCCTCTTTCCCTAACTGATTTCTTCTTCTCTTTCCTCCCTTCCCCCATTTCACTTTGTGGTAATCCAGGCATCTATGGCTGCTCTCTCTCCTGGGAGGAAGTCAGAAGAAGGTGCTTGCCCCTCCATCAGTGACTAGAACCACCTTACACAGTCATGAGAACCTCACCTTTGAGGTTCACATGACTGGTTATCATTTCTAAGATGACTATGCCAACCTCCTCTGAGGCATTGTGTAGGTGATGGGGTGTAGCAATTGTTGTTTTTAATTATATTCCTTATTAGCAGTTTGTAGTAATTAAGCATTTAGTGTGGACCAAGGAGTTCACCAAACACGTTTCTTCCCCAAACCAAAGAGACAACTGTATGTCTCCATTTTGCAGAACATGGAAGATCAGTGCCTGGATTTGTACTGTTTGTTCAATAAATTACTTATGAAGCCACTTAGAGGGTAAAATAAAAGATGCTGAAAACCTACTGACACCCCATTATGTAGAGATTCTTTTGATGATCATATTATTTATTCCCATAACAATCTGGTGAAGCTGTACTGCTTACAGGACGGGATGACAAGGCTCAGAGAGTTTCAATAAATAGGATGAGGTCACACCACTAACTAAGCTCGTGACTGTTCCATTTGAAAGCCTGGGCTCACTTGTCTGCACTGCTGTGCAGCTTTATCTCCATTGCTGCTGCAGTCTAGTTCAATTTTAGCAAGTGAAACTATCAGATGGTTCACCTGTGGTCCTGATCTTGTGTCTCCAGTCTGCTTGCCTCCCACACTGCCTCTAGCTTTGGGAACAAGTTGGTGGCTGGCAGGCTGGTTTTGTGAATGGAGACATTTTCTTCCCTCTGTAATTATGAGCGAATTAGGTCACAATGCATTGCGAACCAGCTGGCTTTTGTCTGAATCTTTACTGAATCCTCAAATGGATGCTTTGGCCTCAGTATCAATATTGGAAATACCAGCTAAACAACTGTCAGAGGAAGAAGAGGAAGGCTGGGAACAAAGTCTCCTTTAAATAAATCTCCTGCGGAAGGGAGCCAGCGGACTCAACATCTAACTTGCTCTACATCCCCTGGAGAGGTTATGAAAGAGAGAACTTGCTGGGCTGAAGAGAGAGAGGGTAACAAAACAACACTTTGATTCATCTGATTTAATTTTTCATCTCCTAGGAGGGATGGCTCCAGCATCGCCAGCAAGGTTCCAATCCCTGTGTGTGACTGTCACAGTCCCAAAGGATGAAAGACTAGCCTATGGAGGTGGCACCCACACTTTTCTCCCTTCCTCCACTTTAATTAAATCCATTTGTTCCAGGGCCATTGAGCCTGGGGACACCTATGGGCTCTGATCATCAAGCCACATACATCTGAAGGAGTGGGTGGCTGCTGCTCAGAGCTAGGAGGGGGCTTCTTCCCTACGACAGGAGAGTTCTCATTAGAAGTTGCAAGGAGCAGCCTATTATAAGGTTTGAGCAAAGAATTCAAAGCCCAGATCCACACTTATGAAGCCTCATGACAACGGGCATCACTCTTTGCCCCTGCGTTGAGCCTTTGGTCCTCTATTTCAAAGGTGGTTTCGCCAGAGTGGCAATTTGAGTATCTTTTGTAAGACTACTGTAAAGGCTGCACTAGATGGTAGAGTTTGATGCTTGGCCAATAGCAGATGGTTTTCCCTTCCTATCTACTCTGTAGATAGGACACTGCCCTGCCTTGTGCTATAGGCTATGTCTGCACTACCTGTGGGACATTCAGTATGGCACAGCAGAGTGTCACAGAAAGGCTGCTGTGCCAGGCCATTTTGACTCAAGAATTGCTTGCTTCAGGCTGACTGCAGGTGGCAGGATAGTGCCATCCTAGGGAGACAAGTGGCAGCTGAACTCTACAGGCTTCTGCTCCAATCCAATGCCACGTGGAGCTGGAGATCTTGTAATCCAACCATATCCATTTGGAAGTGGGAAGGACTGAGGCTCAAAGGAGTCAAGGCCCTTGTCCAAGGTCACAGAGGTCATTGGTAGTAAAGTCTGATAAGAACCAGGGTCTCTGGTAGAAGTTCTTCTCTGGTCTGTGAGGAGACTGACATCTCCCTATGTCAACTTGCCTCTGGAGCCGAATGAAAAGAGCAATAGCCTCTGGGTTCCAGTCTTGGCTCAGAGCCCAACTCTTTTTGCTCCTTTGATTTTTCAGCTTTTCCTCTTTAAAAGAATGTTAGAGAATAGTGATGGAGCTTCCCCACCCAATAAGGTTTTGTTGTTAACGAGGGAAGAGGAAATGGCAAATGGGAAAGTAAGGCAATATCCATCAAGTGAGAGAAAATGCCATAGAGATACGAAACCTAAGCGTCATTTGGTAGTAGTTCGAGTGCCTCATTTTCGGCTCTCTCCACAGACAGATCCTGAAGGAAGCTAATCAGGCCAGGTGAGAGCTGCAGGAGATGAGTGTTCATTAATGCACCATCCCCTGAACTCAAGCTCCTGGCAATCGGCAGGAGATGTGCATGTCTCTGTGTGTACATGGAAGTGATGGTTAATATTGACTGCTGACCTGACAGGATCTAGAATTGCCTAGGAGACAGACCTCTGAGCTTGTTGGTAAAAGGATTTTAGATCGGGTTAACTGAGGTGGGAAGATCTAACCTAAATGTGAGAGTTACCATTCAATGGGGCGGAGTCTCAGACCAAAGTAAATGGAAAAAGGCAGGTGGGCACCAGCTTTTATCACTCTCTGATTACTCATCTCTGGTGCAGTGTAACCAGCTGCCTCATGCTTTTGTCACTGTGTTGTCCCTGCTATGATGGCTTAAACCCTCAAACTATGAGCCAAAAAAAAAAAAAAAAAAAAATCCCTTCTGTGATGGTTTGTATATGCTCGGCCTAGGGCGTGGCACTATTAGAAGGTGTGGCCCTGTTGGAGTAGGTGTGTCACTGTGGATGTGGGCTTTAAGACTCTCATCCTAGCTGCCTGGAAGTCAGTCTTCCACTAGCAGCCTTCAGGTGAAGATGTAGAACTTTCAGCTCCTCCTGCACCATTCCTGCCCGGATGCTGCCATATTCCCACCTTGATGATAATGGACTGAACCTCTGAACCTCTAAGCCAGCCCCAATTAAATTTTGTCCTTTATAAGACTTGCCTTGGTCATGGTGTCTGTCCACAGCAGTAAAACGCAAACTAAGTCACCTTCCCTCCTTAAGTTGTCAGGTACTTTGTCATAGCAAAGAGGAAAAAAAAAAAAAAAACCAAAACAATAAAATGTCTTAGCTAAAGGGCTTGGGGAGTGTGAGACCTTCCTAGGTCAGCACTGTGCCTTGTAGGGTAAAACAAAGCAGGGGGCTAGGGGGAATGAATAGTAACCCACCTGTCAGTCACATCCAGGAGAGACAGCACTGTCCACTGCCACAGGCTTAAGCCTTCATTGGTGGCAACATGCCAGACCTTTCGGCTTTGCTCCTTTCCAGTTTTGTTCTCCACCAGCACCAAAGATACATTTCCTCTTAAAACTCCTCGGATGAGCCAGGACATCCGGAGCTGTGAGGGAAAGAAGCATCAGTTAAAATGTTATTGTAGAACAGAAGCCTATAGTATCCTTGGAGTCCCAGCTGAAGCTTAAAGGACTTTGTGGGAGGCTCGCCTGAGTTGATCCAGCAAGGGCGGGCGGATGCCCATGGCCTGATCTTCCTAACTGCTGTCGAAGGACTTTCACTGCAGTTCAAGGATCTGGGCAGAGCCACCAGCGAGCAATTCTGAAGCCTTATTGAGGCTGATGATATCACCCCAAAGTTCATATGAGTCTCTGGTAAGCTTCCTTAAGGACACCCAAAGATTTTTGTCTGTGGTCTCAACTCACTATGTGACCTAATAGAGGTGTTTTTTTTTTTTTTTTCTT
>NW_022196912.1:22555629-22570323 GCF_008632895.1 Mastomys coucha | reverse complement strand
CTCTCTCTCTCTCTCTCTCACACACACACACACACACACACCGAAATACCCCTATATATCATGATATCCTAATGTCGTTGTCTTCCCAAATAAAGGTGCTCCTTTACCAAAAGGAAGCTGAAAGCGTATGCTTTTGTGGTGTCATGGGTTTCTATGGCACCATTCCCTAGACATTTGAAAGGGAATTGTAGCTAATCATCTTTCTAAGAAAGTTTAAATGTAGTCATGTTCAGAGGCAGTGCAGGCTACAAACCGAGGTTTGAGATAATAGAGGTTGTGTTTGATAGAGACAATCTACAAACAACACCTAAAATGTAAAAGAACTCTGCTGCTCAGAGTCTGAATGAAAATGGCTCCTGGAGAAAGAAGGGCAAACCAAGTGCATCCTGAACACACTGAGTTCTCAGCAGCCATGGTTCTTGGACTCTCGTGGTGTGAAGAGCTATTTCTCTGCAACGCCCAGCCTCTGTCTCCTAACCCCTGACTGGTAGCTGCCTTACAATTTGATTGAAGAGGAAGGTACCACCAGCCATAGTAAGTAGCCTGATGATTCACGCTGTCCTACCTATAAACCCCATCTCTAACCAAGCCATGGCTGGACCCTGGGTCCTCATCTGGTGAGTCTGACTTATGGTCACATGTATCTATCCAGGGGAACAAATATTCACCCCCACTAAAACCTCCCATGGTAGCTGAAGGAATCTATCAACATTTTTTTCTATCCTTACTCAGTTTTCTTGTATGTCTGGATGCCCCCGATTAGAGAACTTAACCAATTCTCCCTTTGGTAATGCTAACCTAACCCTGTACCATGATAGGTAATCCTCTCCTATAGTCTATGGCATGCAGTGTCCTGCTAGGGACCGTGCCTGACACAGACTCTCCTTTATCTTGCTCTAGAACACTGGATTTGGACTTGTAAAGTGGAACTGCTGTTCCTCAGTGCCCTTGTTGTTGGTACTTGTCTCTGTGCATGTCCATATTTGACTTTGGGCACACAACACATTGAGTAGTTCAAACTCTCCCAGACAGTCTTGGTGCAGTGGTAGGATTTCCCCTCTCCTGAGAAAGTTCTACATCACCAGGCACAGCCTCTGCCATTCTCTCCTCCCCTTCCTGGCCTCAGTGCCTGCTTACTTATCCATTATGTCCTAGAGGAAGATGTGCCCTTCATTTTCTCCATTCTGTGGCTTCCTGTTCCACCTCCTTCTAGCCCCTGCCCTTTCACTTGATCTCCTTTGTTCCCTACCACCTCCAATCATTATGCCTACAGCTCTTCTGTCCACAAAGAAGATCAGATCCCTCCCGTTTTAGAAAAAATAAATGCCTTCTGTTTGATTCTTGTGGCTCCTCTGGCTTATAGCCCATTTCTATTCCTCCACTTAGATGTTCACATATCTAGTAGCAGGAAGGTAAATGACACCTCTTCTTTATTCTCCTTGATGTTAGGAATGGAGCCTGAAACCTTGTACATACTAGGCAAGCTCAGTACCACTGAGTTACATCCCCATTCACTCTTCAATGTTTTTCCAATGGCCTTCTATCTTCACATCTTCATTAATCTAACAACAGAAGTCTCATATTGCCCTTAGAACTTATTCTCTGAAGTACATCCACGGCTCCTAAAGCACCCCCTTCCCCTCTTTCTCCCTTCTGAAACCTCTTGTGAACCTTTGCCACATTCCACTCTCATCTGTGACTCAGCTCAAAAGCTTTCAATGGGTTCTTATTCTCCATTGGAAAAAGTCAAGGTAACCATGGAATGGTCCTCTATGATCTAAGGAAACCAGCGTGCTTTCTAGTCAGTGAATACTAATGGAGCACCTAGGCTGAGCCACACATGTTTGACAGAGATAAATACACATGAGGTTTCTTCATCTTCTGGCAATATGTTTTAGTTCAGTCAGGGCTGAAGTGGGGGAGAGAGAAAGACAAGCTAGAGGAGATAGAGGAGTGAGAAAGGAAACCAGAGAGAAGAGACAGGAGGGAGAAGATGGGGCCAGGGGGGGTAGTGTGCTTAAAGCATTCTTAGCCTCCCACCCTGGGAGGTGTGTAAGGCTCCCTCTTGCTATCAGGTTATGATATGGTCATCTACACATTTTGAAATGTTTACTGTGTGCTACTCTTATGTGGCTCATTCCATGCAATACTTCCCTGCCCTCATATTGGGATATAACCTGCGGGTTAAAATTTAAACAATGTAACTGGCTTTGGGTGTGCTGTAGGACCACCCAATAGTCCACTTAAGATATACAAGACAATGCAAGACCCTTGACATTACTAAGACTTGAGTCACCAAACCTGTTTGTTCTAACTATTAAGAATGATGAGTAAACAGACTGAAAAGAAACAATCCGACAAACCTTGCTTCGAAATTATAACTTATACTACTAGCAGAAAACACACCTAAGAGTCAATGTGATACCTAAGGAATATACTTCAGTAGTGTCTGTTCTTTTAGAAATAGATGAAGAGATCTTGGAATAAGACTGAAAACAGGCAGTCAGTAGACAACTAGTAAATGTGTTTGGGGTCATTCAGTGTCTCTTGGTCCCAGTAGGGAGATGTGCCTACTCAGATGTGTTTCCTCCAGATACAGGGTTTCTCTGTGTAGCCCTGGCTGTGTGGAACTCACTTTGTACGCCAGACTGGCCTCAAATTTAGAGATCCACCTGCCTCTGGCTCTCGATTAAGGGTGTGCACCACTACCACCCACCTCCTAGGCCTACTTCTTTTTTTTTCTTTTAATTAGATATTTTCTTTATTTACATTTCAAATGATGTCTCCTTTCCCAGTTTCCCCTGGGAGGGGGGCAAACCTGTTCCCTCCCTCCTCCCCCTGCTAACCAGCCCACCCTCTCCCACTTCCTGTCCCTGGCATTCCCCTACACTGGGCATAGAGCCTTCACAGGACCAAAGGCCTCTCCTCTCATTGATGACCAACTAGGCCATCCTCTGCTACATATGCTGCTGGAGCCATTAGTCCCACCATGTGTACTCTTTGGTTGGTGGTTTAGTCCCTGGGAGCTCTGAGGGTACTGGTTAGTTCATATTGTTGTTTGTCCTAAGGGACTGCAAACCCTTCAGCTCCTTGGGTCCTTTCTCTAGCTCCTTCATTGGGGACCCTGTGCTCAGTTCAATGGATGGCTATGAGCTTCTACTTCTGAATTAGTTGGGCACTGGCAGAGCCTCTCAGGAGACAGCTATATCAGGCTCCTGTCAGCCAGCACTTGCTGGCATCCAGAATAGTGTCTGGGTTTGATGATTGAATATGGGAAGGATTCCCAGGTGGAACAGTCTCTGAATTGTCCTTCCTTTAGTCTCTGCTCCATAGTTATTCTCTGCAACTCCTTCCATGGGTATTTTGTTCCCCTTTCTAAGAAGGAACGAAGTGTCCACACTTTGGTCTTCCTTCTTCTTGAGTTTCTTGTGGTTTGTGGATTGTATTTTGGGTATTCCAAGCTTCTGGGCTAATATCCACTTATCAGAGAGTGCATACCATGTGTGTTCTTTTGTGATTGGGTTACCTCACTTAGGATGATATTCTCCAGATCCATCCATTTCCCTAAGAATTTCATAAATTCATTGTTTTTCATAGCTGAGTAGTACTCCATTGTGTAGATGTATCACCTAGGCCTAATTCTTAAATGCAGTTTCCTATGCAGGATCTCCAGATCTTGCCTCTGAGCCAGTTGTTTTTCCTCCCAGAGACTGATCCTCACACCAGGCCTTAACAATGTTAACCTGGGAACAGGTTAGAAGGGCAGAATCTCCAGCTGGGTACAGACCTACTGAATCAGAGTCTGCAGAGAGGCACGGAGTGAGAGAGCAGCCTCTGGAGCTCTGCTGTGGTCTTCATTTACTACTTTTCCAAAATGCAGTGGGAGCAACTGACCTTTGCATCAGTACAGACTCTCTCAGGGGGCAGGGAGAGCTCTTCAAACCACTCTAGTTTCCTGGTTTGAGGACTATGGATGAACTAAGTGCCTGTGCTCCGAACTGGCTCACCTCCTCTGAGTCCCCATTTTGTCATGATCCTAGCTGTCCCTTCCTGGCCTATCTTCAAAGGCTGTTATGGAGACTCTGGGGACTGGGTGAGCCATTGAATGTGAGTGATACCATGTGAGTGATGCCATGAACAGACAGCACATGAAATCAGTGGTTTTCAACCTGGGTTGCAAACTAGGAACATCTGTGAAGTTTTCCAAACTGCCACAGCCTGGGCTTCACTGCTGATTCTCTTTGAAGAAGTTTTAGAATGTTCTGGGCAGCAGTAGGCTTTAAAGTCCTTCCAGGTGATTTTGAAGTGCAGCTGGGCTGAGACCATTGTGGGAGAGGGACTAGTATAGGATGTAGACTGGCTCTCTCAGTGAGGGGTCCATCTTCATCTTGGACTTGGAGTGTGAAGCAAATCTCAATCACTAAGAAATAGTTTTGAATTCGTTCACAGTTACCAAAGCAGAGTGAGGTAATTCTGCTATAGGGGGAGGGCACAGCCCCCAGCAGAGGCCTTCATGGGTTGTCACTCAGTGTTCCCAGGTGAGACTGAGGACAATTCAGGCAGTGAGAGTTCCCAGCACCGAGGCTGAGCAGGAGCCAGGATTCTCTCCTCTTGGACCTGCAGACTAAGGCTCTTGGCAAGCTTATTTCTGCGCATGTGTGCATGTGCATTTGTGCATGTACAGGTAGGTACACATGTATGCATGGGCAAGGGTACATATGGAGGCTAGAGGGCACTCTGTAGTGTTTTTAGTAGTGTAGTCCATCAAGGGTTTTGTTTTTATTTTCTCCTTTTTGTTTTGAAAGAGAGTCTATCGCTAGTCTGAAACTCACAATGTAGCCCTACTGGCCAGCCAGCAGCCCACAGAGATCCTTTTTGATTTATTTATTTTATGTGTATGGGTACACTGTAACTGTATTCGGACACACCAGAAGAGGGCATCAGATCTCATTACAGATGGTTGTGAGCCACCATGTGGTTGCCAGGAATTGAATTCAGGACTTCTGAAAGAGCAGTCAGTGGTCTTAACCGCTGAGCCAAACTGTCTCCACCTCTTATGGAGGGGATTAGATGTGCAGGATACCACACCCGGCCTGTTTTTAAACAGGAATTCTAGGGATCAAACTCAGGTCCTCATGCAGGTAAGGCAAATATTTTATCGACTGAGTTATTGCCTCTGCCCATTAACTTCTTAATGCTCAGAACTGGAGGACCCAGGTTAAGCCTACTGAGAATCCCATTTAGTTGCCTGTATCTAAAACCACTATGGTTCCTAAAGCAGAGTGTGGGATCGAGTTCTTCCTACGAATTTCTCTTCCCATTATCTAGTTCTTCAGAGCCCCGTGCATGTCACTCAATATAGATTCTCTGCTCCAAGTGTACCCAGCTTGGTCCTGACAGCAAGTTTCCAGTGCCTATGGCATGGGAATTTAATCTTAGAATGCAATCTTAATACCCATTTCTATCTGGGTGGCCTACAGGGTACAGAGTCATTTTCTAATTGACTCTGAAAGCCTGAAAGCCACACTAGGCACTTCCCCACATACTGTCTTGTTTTTATACCCACAATCCCCACTCATGTAGGTATTATTATAGCCTGTTGTGGTTTGAATAGGAGTTGCCTCCCCCCTCCCCTAAAAGGCTGGTGTGTTGAAGGCTTGGTTCTCAGTTAATAAACATAATTTTTGGGGTGATTTAATATGAGCTTTGACTTAATGGATTATTCGTGTGCAATGGCATCATGGGGGGTGACAGGAAGCAGGAGGAGGGTCTTCGTTAGAGAAAGTAGGTCACTGGGGCGTGCCTTGAAAGGAACATCTTGTCCTAGGCCTTTCCTGTTTGTCCTCTTTGCTTCCTGGCTGCCACGGGGTGAGCAGCAGTCCCCTGCCTTACCCTTTCTCCATGCTGACTTCATCTTGCCATGGACCCTACATGCAGCGGAGCCAGCTGATCACACACTGAAACCACTGACATCCAAAGAGTCCTTTGTCCTTGCCACTGTTTCCCTCAGGCAATTTTTCACAGCGGTGTAAGCTTGGCTACTATGCACTCATTTTTCATAAGTAAAGTTTCAAGTATAGAGAGGTGACGTCAGCCACCCATGGACACTAAACTCAACTGCGGCAGATAGGGACTTTATACTGCTTCTGTGTGTTCTCGCTGCCACATAACACTGCATGTGCATGTCATATGCTGTGGCGATCCTTAATGTTTCAGGGGCTTACTGAGGAGGTTCTAAAATATTGCTTCATTGTCATGGTCTGCAGACCAACAGTGTTGGTGTCCCCTGGGAACTTTCTACAAACACAGGGCCTCCTATTCCAACCTGGCTCAGCTGAATCAGAATCCGTATTTTAACAAGATCTTATCTGAAGACTCTCAGAGTGGAGGAATTAGGGAGATAGTGGATTTTAAGTCATGTATTACCATTGTTCCTGCAGCAATTAGTGGTATATGTGTACTTACTTACACAGGTATGCAGAATCTTACATAGATACACATTCATAAAAAAAATTACAGATGTTTAAATTTGTAACAAGTTTTTAAATTCTTCTGCATGTTTCCTAATAGATATAGGTTATAAATGGCAGGCTTCTGATTAATAAACTCTTTTGCATGCAGACAGCACGTGAGACAAGTGAAGAGAGACACCACAGGAGCATGCCACCAGCAATTATATCTCCTGGCTCCAGCTGGCCCTTTCACAAGGGCCTTTTTTCCCCTGCCTCTCTCGGTGGGGCCTGATAGACTTTCCAATTATGTGGTACCACTGTTTGTCATTTTATTAATTAAAGTCCTGTATGTAAAGCAGGCGCAGCATTGTGGCTAGGCCTAATGCTATTATTTCTCTCATGGCCCTTTCCTCCTCCAGAGGTAATTACTGCAATTTTATGTCTAGGATGTGACCCGAGTTTGCTATGCATACCCAGTGTCTGTTTCAGAACCATCTCTTCAACTCATAAGAAAAAAAAATCATAGCAGAATTTTGGCTGAAAGATTCAGTGGTAGCAAATATTGTCTGTGCTGTCTACAGCACCTCCACCTCTTGGGTAAGGGATTTTTACAGTTTTTCAAATTACTAAAGGGCAGTGGGAGTTCCACAATTAGAGCCAAAATCAAGGATGGATGATCCAAGTGTGTAGTTCATAAAAGTCAAGGGAAATCCATCTGACTAGACAAAGTTGCACAAAGATGAACTTGATTCGAATGTCAACAGGTATTCCAGATGCTCCTCGTACCAGGGGTAACCTGGCAGAGAATAGATGGCCAAGGCTGGAGTTGTTATCAGGGGCACTCAGAAATGCACTGGGTGCAGGCTGTCAGGATGTGAATGTGAAATGTCTCCCCATAGGACCATGTGTTCGAACTCTTGATTGCTGCATGGTGGTGCTGTTTGGAAAGCTAGAAGAACCTTTGAGTCATAGGGTGCGGCTTGAAGAGGTAGGACAGTAGAGACTGGGCTTGAGGGTTCCAGGTTGGCTCCGATTCTGGTCTGAGCTCTCTGCTTCCTGATCCACAGAGATGTGAGCAAGATACCTCATGTCCTCACTGACTCTGCCAATGACGAGAGCCTACATCTTTCTCACCCCACACTGCAAACTACAGTACATTCTCTGCCCCACCCCCAACATTCTGCTGTCATATATTCAGTGTCAGCAGCGAGGAAAACAAGTTAACACAGTGCTCAAGGCTCCTCTCTGACTGTAGGTACCAGAAGTGATCCTGGATATGAACTTATAATTTTAAGAATTCCTTGATTTCAGTGTGGCATCTCATTATCTTGAGCTGAGAATATTGACTCCTGGCAAAATCCAATGTCTTTGTTCTCAATTTTCTAATTCACCTAGAGAAAATAAACACCAACTCCCTAGCAATAAATAGCTTAATCAGCTCATCAAGAGGCTGGCCAGATGCAGATTTTTTTTTTTTTTTTGATAGCAGGCAAATAGATTATGATGTTTGCAAGTACTCGGGATTATAGTCACTTAAGAGAAGTTTGGATGCTTGGTCACTTAGAAGGCTTAAAGACCAGAACCCTTCTTGAAAACATTATCAGGGGTCACGCCAGCACTTTGTAAAGACATGTAGATTGCACATAAAAATGATAAGCAGGGAACCCTGGGTGCTAAGGTTACGTAGCCACAGACACCTGTTCTTACTGGGTTTTTATTTCTTCTCCATTTTTTTGAAATATGTATCTATGAGTTTTGATAACTAGGACAAAAACTATAAAATTAACTTATGGTATATAACTATTTAAAATCAAGCTTATGAGGAAAAATACTGATATATGAATATCAAAAATAACCAAGAAGAAAAGATCCCACATTTATCTAGCATGTTGATTGTCTCTTTGTCCAGTCATTGTTTCCCCATCTGGAAGGAGGTGTACCAAACTGGTTACAGGAATTGTCTTTGGAGGGTAGAATTGTGGGCAATTTCACTTGTCTTTTTCATACTTCATTGTATTTCTCTAATGCTCTAAAATGAGCACAGAATACTTTTTAAAAAAATATATGCTATCTTTAAAAATAGAGAGGGTGGATTCTGATGGTGTTGGAAAGTAGGAACAAGGGGTGTCTTACCCAGCTGAAAGGGTCAGTGCTGGCAGCTAAGCTGTAGGCTTTGTGAGGAACCAGGGACAACCAGATGTTGGGAGGGAGGAGGTGGCATGGCATGGTGATAGAGCAGGGACTCCGGATCACAAACAGTGGTCTGTCTTTTACTTACACAGAGCCTTAGCATCCATTTATTAATGGGGTCAGCTAGTGGTGGCCTCCTTGCAGGGATTTAATCAGACTCTGTGAGCTCCTTGCTTAGCAAAGATATTTGGTAAATGTTCTGTTCATTCTCCTGTGTTACAAATGGCAGGTAAGAAATCCATGTTAGAGGTGTAACAGGCAAATGCACACACAATCTGAAGAGGGTATGTGGAAGATTTACTTTTGTTTTTCCACTTTCTAGATTCTTTACAGAATTCTCCTTCCATTCTTATAGAAAGAAAAAAGATGGTTTGATTTCTGGAGAGCAGCTCCTTCTGTGCCTCAGTTTCTCTGTGACTATTAGAGACAATGCTGCAGGTTAGATTTGTAGTCCTCCTCTAGGGAGCAGAGTTGAGTCTAGGTAACATTTCTACACCCTTCATGTGCAGTTGTTGTGAAGAATATGAGGTCAAGGAAGTGTGTGTGTGTGTGTGTGTGTGTGTGTTTACACAGACCCAGGATATATCTTCCAGCGATATATCCACTGAACAGTTAGGGAGTCTGTGCTCTACCAGACTGGTCTTCTGGATATGGGCCACTAACATTCACCATTGGGAGCTATGAGCACCTATGCTTGACACTGCTTTTGAACAGGACCTAAGTCTGCTATGGGTCAAAGAATTTTCACCCACACCCCTGGGCCTTGACAGTAATTCTTCATAGGCATCAATTTTGTCATGTAATGGGGGAGGGATTAAGTTTGAATGGCTCAAAGGTATTAGATTAATTACGTCCGCATGTAACTGTAATGGCTGTTGATTACTTCAGCCCATTAGTACGTATCCTGGCAGAGCTCACCACACCACAATGAGGAGATGACAGAATGCTCCAGTTTCCTACCTCTATGTGCTGAGGTAAGAATTACTTGGATGGAGAAGTCTCAATAGACCTTTATTTGTTGGATTTCTGGGATGCAACGTAGAAACTTTTCTCTAGCTCCTATCCTTGAGGGGCTGTGTAATTAATTAATTAATTATTGATGAAGTGGGTTTATTCAGCATGTTCTCCTGGCACTATTGCTAGTAAAACAATCCTTGCGATCTGTCTACACAGCCAGCCTGTGAGGAGAAGTAAGAACGTGTAATATGTTTTAGCAGTGTCTTTTCTTACACCTGAGCTTGGCAAGAAGATGGATAACCACTGCCATTCATTAGGCATTGTGAAGATTACAGAGTTTTTATGTTTCCATCTGATGCCAGCAACAGTCTCACACAGCAATTAAAACAGGGATTTTTATCCCCAATTTGGAGGTGTGACTTGCCGGAGGTCAGAGGGGTCCTTTAGTGGGGCAGTGGTGGGCTTTAAACTCATATGACCTATGCTGAATTCAATGACCTTGGAGTGTTTGGAGTTTTGGCCCCTGACCAACCTGCCTTATGCCATCTGACAGCAGATTGACCTTGGGCAAGGCATTCAACCCTATAAGCCCTAGTTTCTGCATCAGTAAATGTGGTTTGCACTTCTTCACAAGTCTATCCTGATAATGAGATGATAGAGGTAAAACACTGAGCCTAAGAGTTGGGTGTGTATTAGGGACCAATGTTTTAAAGCACATCCCGAGTTATCTTTACATATGCTCAGAGTCCCTTCCTTTAGTGCCACACTAAGGGAGAGTTTCTTTCTTCTAAGGTACAAAGAATGAGGGTCTCTAAGACATTTGACTTGCTTTTAAGGTAATGCAAATGAGTGAGGCATTAGAAACCCAAAGACAGGAAGCCTTTATATTGAGAGCATTTTTTTTTCTCTTAATATTCTGATAGAATAAGCATTCCAGGATCTTCTGTGAGGCCAGTCTCCAAGTAGAGTTAGAATCAGTGCTTGCTAGCTCAACATTGTTAATTCTCCACAGCATCCCTGCTTTCTACAACTGGCTCCACCCTCCCACTAGATGTCTGAGAGCTAAGCAGTCAAGTCCTCAGCCCGATCCTCCTCCCTCATCTATGTAAAGATGAGATTCATTCATTCCCAGGGCCAATGTAGGTAGAGGGACTATCTCTGTAGTCCTTGATGTGCAGTGGATGTTACAGTAGTGACGCCTTTATAGTCATATGGGATAGCTGCCATTGAAAACGTAAAGGAGGGCTGCCTATCCTAGACGCATACCATAGGCCTTCAGAAAAGCCACTTGGAAGTCCCTCCAGCACACTACTGTAGTCTCCTTTTCCACATCTCTAAAGCCTTTTTTGCCCAGGCCCCATTGAGGACGTTCTGAGATTAGTGTGTCCATCACTGGGGATACTGCTCCATATACTGCTGGATTCCTTTGGGCAGAAGAGATATTATAGCTGTTGGGCTATTGGGGCAAAGGGAGGCAGCTACCAGAAGGTCCCACGCTGCTCTGGCTTGTTCCAGATGCCTACATTACCCAGTAGGCTCCAGAGAAACTTATGCTTCCTGTTGAGCTCTTAGACAGAGACTGAACAATCCAGATGGATGCTATAGATCCAGCGTGAGCTTCTGACCATGGTCCCAGGGCAGGTGGAAAGTATTTTCTAAATGCCTTCCCCACAAAGATAAGCATATGCATAAGCAGAAAACAGCAAGTGAGTGTGAAAACATCCCCTGGCCAAACCAGTGAGTCTGCTCCTAATTGAGGCAAAGATTGAAGCCTGACACTGGCAAAACTTCCTCCTGAGATGAGGAACTGAGCATCAAGTAAGATATGGCTAGATACTCATAGGAACTCTGCCTGATGTGCTATCTCAGTCCTATAATACCAGGCTGGAAGGACCTGTGCTTGGGGGGAGGGGGGAAAAAGAGATGGTAATGCTACCCAGGAGTCCATTCTAGACAGTGCTAGTCCCTAGCTGCTTACCAATGGGAGTTCTCCTTTGACCATAAAGTATTCATGCTGTACTGCTTGGCTGAAAAAAACAAAACAAAACAAAACAAAAACAAAAACAAACCAGAAGCTGGGCTCAGGATGACCTTGCTAGAGACTAGCTTGCACTCTCACCACACTTAATGCAATATGGTGGAGAATGAGTGAGCAGAGGAGGAAGAAGGCAGAGCTTTTTTCTCTGTGGAAGATGTCCTGGCTTTGCGAATGACCAAGATCAAGTCCAGGTAGTTGTGCAATAGTTCTTCCCATCAGCTGACTCTGGCTAAACATGTGTGGCTAAGAACAGGGTATATATAAGGCACAGATCGCATGCAAATTCTATGAGGGAGCAGTGATGTTCCAGTTACAAATGGAGTGGTCTTCCTTCAACCTCCACAACTGAGAGCCCCTCTCTGGTGGGTGGTGGAGCTCTGAATAGGCAAATATGGTGCCAGAAATATGGCGGCTCATATCAGCTCCCTCTAATCCAGTGCTTCTCCATCTTCCTAATGATGTGACCCTTTAATCCAGTTCCTCAGGTTGTGGTGACCCACAACTATAAAATTACTTTTGTTGCTACTTCATAACTGTAATTTTGCTACTCTTATGGGTCATAATGTAAATTTTTTTTTTGGAGGTAGAGGTTTGCTAAAGGGTCATAACTCGCAGGTTGAGAATCATTGCTCTAAGCTAAGAAGAGGCCATCAGGGGTCCTGGCTTTAGTCTTGACTTGCATTTGTTGCTTTGGGACTATGGTACATTGCTCTAACCTAGATCCTGGATGAAGAAGACCCTGCCATGGCTGTCTATAGAATCTACTCTCTGAAGTGGGCTTTGTTAGCTCTGAGCTCTTCCTGCACACTGCCCTGGCCCTACCCTGTTGACTCTGGGCAGGGGATGATGCAGCAGAACCTCACTGGTTTACTTTCTCCCTCCATCTCAAGCCTCTTTGGTTTTGGTACTCTCTTTTTCTCCTGCCTTTTCATGGGAGACTTTGTCACTAAGTTTGGGAAACTGGAAACTCAGGCCTCATGAGAGTTCCTGTATTTCCTTGCTTGCCTGCAGGAGGAGGTTGATACAGCTTTGAATAAATCCAGTCAACACTGCCGATTCTCCTATTGAGCATCTGCCAAAGGGAGGGCTATCATTCCATGCATGGACACCAGAAGAGTCTTAAAAATCTAAACCAGAGAACAACTGATAGGAGGGCTTCCATGGCTTCTATAGGACTGTCACTATAGGGTGCCATTCTCATGGGGGTGTAGGCAGGGCTTGAAGGATGGCAGAAGGAAGTCCTCCATGCCAGTCTTCTCTCCTATCTCTGTCCAGGTCACATCTGCTAGTCTTAATGACACAGAGTATGGGTCTTTTCCCCTTTAGGCCAGAGAGCCCACACAGACATGGCAGAACTCCTTGGTTAACCTTCTGCCTGGGCTCAGCTGCCCCAGCAGTGGATTAAAGTTATTATTATTTTTTCTTCCCTTGGGTTGACTTCAGGGTAGAAGGTTCTAGATGTGTTCCAGGATATCATTGTGTGTGTGTGTGTGTGTGTGTGTGTGTGTGTGCGGGTGCGAATGCATACATGTACACAAATGCTTCAGTGTCCTTGGATGTAAGGACAGAACTGCAGTTCAGGCAAGGTCGGAAAGCCAGCAGTTGGGAGCTGACTATCACAAAAACTGGTGCATGATATCTATCTTCCTGGGTCCTTCATATTCCTGCAGCCCATAAAGGAAAAACCACTCCCATGTTTTAGAGTGGAAAGAAATGAGAGAAGCCAACTCCTTCCTGCCCCAGGCTTTCTTCTGGCTTGAGAACATGGCTTAAAATATTCTAGTCACAGGCAGGCTATTCAAATAAAACAGAATTTCAAACCACACAGGGCTTGTTGAGACAGTCAGGCTTCTGGGATGTGTGAAAGGCAGGGGGAGGGGTGGGACAGCCCCTGCCCCTCTCACGTCCTCCTCTGTATTAGCAGCAGCTGCAATGCTAGACACATCCGAGTGTCTAAAGCCAAGTCAGACTGGAGCAGGCCTGACAGCAAACACATGAAAGCCACGGCAAGACTTTCCTCCCCCGTGGCAACTTTAATTATTTGAACTGGAGCTCAGCGAAATAAAAATAAAAAATAAAATAAAAATCAGAATATATTGTAAGTGGCTCCCTAGTTTCCTGCACAGAGTAGCTTGTGGCAGGGAAGGAGAATAAAAAAAAGTCACAATGCTCTCTCTGTCTGTGGCTGGGCTGGGCGGGGTCTTTAAATATTCATGCTTTATGTGCAACTGTGCAAAGAACAGAAGGAGGTGGTGCTAGCAGTAGTGGTTGGGCAAGAAAGGTAGCAGTAGTGGCTGCAGGTAGCCAGAGGGGAAATATGGGAACTGGGAAGGTTATGGAAGGCCCCAGGGATTGGCTTGGCACAAGGCTCATGCTGGCCTTGACCTCATTGTTGATGGGCATTTGATCTAGTTCTGTATGCTCTTCCAGCCCCTTTGTCTCCCCACCTCTGTTTCTGCTCCACTGTTTCTGATTTCTTTTCTGAGTCATGTTTGAAAATGGCAAGATGCATCACCCTGCTCAGGATGGCAGGTATTGGGGGAAGCTCTGCCCTCACTCAGGATGGATTTTGCTCACCATCGATGGGCATACCAACAGCTAATAAATCTCAGGATCCGGGGTCAGCAATCAAGTCATTAAGGATGGAGATTGAAGATGCAGAGACCCAGCCTCAGTGATGTCTTTCAGGAAGTCAAAGTGGAGCCCAAGAAACCCCATTTGTCCACTTTCCAAGTGAATGCAAGTGGAGAAACACAGACTTTCCAGCTATTTCCTTCCTAGATTTGAAGGGAAATTTATCAAAGGGGACCTCGGTTCCCTGTGGGAATGTACTAGTGAATGTGGGGTGTTGTGAACCTACACTTTTGAGGTTTTCTACATACATTAACTTTGGCAGACCAGGACTGGTTTGTCTGTAAAGAAGGTACTATGTGTTCAGAGTAAGTCCTGAAGTCCAGGTCAACCAAAGCATCCATCCCTATGGGTCTGTCCCTCATCAGGGGCACCCTTCATACCTCTATCTAAGCATCCATCCCTATGGGTCTGCCCTCATCAGGG